>NW_019416805.1:0-130082 GCF_000390285.2 Anoplophora glabripennis
AATAAACACGTCCGCTCAGTTCGACCGCTCGCACGAGAATGAGTAAAAGACGTCGATTTGTGATAACATAACCTCGATTGCTGGATTAATACCACAGATTACAGATTAGAAAGATGATAATTAGTACAAATTTGTTTATCTTTTAGTAAACAATTTATAGGATTCTTGTGATATAACCAAGTTACAGGGGATGAAAAAAAGAAATGTGCCTCACGCACGACAACAAATAGATCCAGCTGATTTTTTGGAAGTCAGCAATATTTTGTTAAACAAATTGCAGCCACATGAAATTGTGGTTGCAAATAAAGCTTGGAATGATTTAATTTGAAGGGCCATTATAACGTTTATAAATAATAGAAATCAATTAAACTAGTTGTCAAGCCAGGTTAAATTTTAACGGCATCTATTTTGGTCCCGCTAAATTTTGACATATTTAGTTAAAACAAACCCATTAAAATTTTTATAGAATACAGTATTGGGCTAAACAATGGAAGGTTAAAATTTTAACTGTGATCTTGACGTTAAAATTTAGTCAAAAGCGTTACAGAATACACCCGTTAAAGGGTCATAAACTCTCATAATGGCTTTGGAAGGATCATCTTGACCTTGGTCTGTTTCCACCGTCGATGTTAAGACGTTGGTTCCCTGCTCGCTGGTGAAGGGGTTTCCAGGTGTCTCATTTACTTCCTGCTTCATGTGAGATCTGAAGGTCGCCAACATAGAAAGCTGCTTCCTCCATAATGAGTTCGATCTGCTTCGGGTGGATGATCCACGCTTTAATTGTTTGTTGTTGTGAGCTATCGGCATTATACTTTTTTTAAACGAGTGAGTTTTTATAATTTAGAGTGTTTGTATGTAACGGATTTTCGACTGTGCCCTGTGTATGATTACACAATTTTTGTTCAGTATTGTCGAGTCCGATACCCTAGTGCCTGAGTGTCGATATCACTGTCTGTTTGCACCGGTTAAAATCACTTAAGTTCGATAGTGTACGGCCTCCTTAGAATGCCGGTACGGTAAGCTTTACGAGCTTTTTGTGTACATGGCAACGTGGGAGATCAGCTTTGTGAGCGTTGTGCTCGGTTTGATCCCCTCCCGCGCTAGCCTAAGGGCCACCTTAGCATAGCGCATCCCAGACTGCATAGCCGCACTGCCCTACCCAACCATACCACACATAAATATGACACCACCCCCGGGGTTTACACAGACGAGCCGGCGAAGCAAGAAGAGCGCCAGAAGAAAGGGCCCTAGCCGGCGGGGCCCAGCCAGGACAAAAGGAGGTCCCACAAAGTGCCTACACCGGCCGCATTTGCGGTCGGGGTAGACGACGGATGGGGCCCACCTACGAAGGCTGTCCAGGCCTACACGAGATGAGGCAGGATAAAGAGGGATAATCCCCCTCGATTCCAAATTATTGAGGCCAATTTCTAGCCATGGAATAATGGCGCGCGCTCGGTTTGAAATTGAGAAAATTTAAGTTTAGTGCACACTCTCACCAGTACAGGTCACCATCCCTGGTTATAAAGTTATTGTAAAAACCAAAGCGGACGTTCGGACGCTAAACGAGTGGAGTGGAGCAGCCAGCTGCGTGGTTCGATTTAGGTACAGGAAACACGGGGCTGAAAATTATTTTAATTAGTACCGACCCTAAGGTCGGTACTAATGCCTGCCTTAGGGAGAGATCAGGCATGCGTTGTCGTCGTCGTATGCGGGAATGAGGGACCTTTGGCGACAATCTCTTCATCCTTGGCGGGTAAATTTTGGAAAGATGCGTGAAATTCTTTTTTTCCCGCGTGATCGGAAGGACATAGGGCTGTGTCAAAGGCGTATCTGCATCGTCTAGGCGGCAATCAGGGCTTCTTCTTCGTCATCGTGGCAGGAGAATTTTCGAAAGATAGGTGAAATTCGTCTGTGCGGTCAAATGAAATTATAATAAACTCTTACTACTACTACTTTTCTATAACGTGTTTTAATTTGGTTACGTTAAACTGGGACACCCTCTATATATTTCTCTATTTTAGTAGCGGCAGACAAATAATTATTCTTTGGCAGAAAAACAAAACAAAAAAAACACTCGGAATTGGGTGTTGACACGCGCTGGCGCCTGCGTGCAGACGATGCCGCCGCACGAGGTTGCTCCCGAATGTAAGCGCCGCCGGCGGCGGCAGTTTTGGCCGTCTCGACGTCGCGGACGGTCCACGATACTGCAGAAGACGTCGCGGGTGAGTGTAACTCTTCGCTGGACTGCAACAGAGGGAGGACAGACTCCAACAGGTTTGTTTTCGTTCTGGGTGACAGTGCTCATGGCAGTTAGCGGTGAGGATGGATATTTTTTTGAATTATACAATTTTTGAGTATCAATATCATAACTGAATAAGAAAAAATATTTGGATTCTAGTCAGTATAAAAAAAAACAATGATAATATGTATTCTGGTTATTAAAAAGTTTTTGTTTGTGGCACTACTTGGTGTCTTAAATTTTTTATCATTTGATCATTCCATTAAAAAAAACACGGCGGGGTGCAGATAAATAAATGCGAAAAAAATTGTGAAGTGGTGCTTAGTTGAATATTAAGAACTATTGAAAAGGATTTATGGATAATTCGGTTACAGAGGTAGAAATAATCACCCCTACAAGTAATTTCTTACCTAACTTGTTCTTTTTTAAATAGAATTGTGTATATTTTTGAATTTTTTGTTTTATTTAAGCGTTACTTTGGTAATAAAATTGGAGCTTTAAGTCATATCGTTTGGATGTCGTTTGACGTTTTTTTTTTAATTAACGTTTGCAACATATTAAATAATTCCAAATATCTCCGAAACTAAGCATGGTAATAAGAAGTGTTTCCATAATTTGTTCAAGCATAGAAAAACATATTCTCTTCATTCTTAAAAACGTTTCAAATATAAAAATACATAGATAAGAAATTACAAACTTTAGAAAGTTTCAGTCACGGACATTTGATTTTTTTAATAAAACCACGAGTTAAATTTAATCGAAAGGAATTTCGATTTTATAAAAGTTTAGTTAGTTTAATAGCAAAACTTTCAAAACTAAAATGAACTATAAAAATGATGTAATATTAGACATATACATATTTATAAGGGTGTGCAAATAATTTTTTTTTGTCAATGAAGACATAACTTTATTGAAATATGATCATAATAGTTAGCATATACTGCACAGAAACATTCTTACCAATAATGAAATAATTAATAACAAGAAAACACACAAAAGTCGTAAGAAAAACAACAAAATTTATAATCTTTTAAAATTTTCATTGAATGTCAAGTATAATGTCTTTGAAAGCTTGCTTTTTCCCATTTTGCATATTTCACGTTGTAAGTGGGAGATGAAGAATAATATGCTCAACTTTTTATAAATCGTTACGAGAAGAAGTAAAGTTTTTTCATAGATGTGGAAAATGTTGAGTTAATTAAAACATTATTTTTTCTATTTTGGATTGGATCTATTATGTGACATATTTTTATATGTGGAAATAGAAAAAAAAAGGAAGCGATTAAAAAACTTGTACGGCAAACTATAAATAATAAACACGAATAAAATTTTTATATCTATCTGTATTCAAGAGAGTTCCATAAAAAAAAACAAATTATCCATGGTCTTCTATTTGAGAAATAGAAAATCAGACGAGTATAATGATTACGATGGGTTTTTCATGCTTGAAGAAATAGTGAAAACCACATCCTATCATATTTATTCTTGGATACTTGATATCTTCTAAAATTCTACGAACGACAATTGAAAAAATCATTCAATGACACCGAAACAGGTTGATATAAACCCAATACTTCTTTATCAACGTAGGCCCTAATTTAAATGAAAAATTGAAAAATTCAACTAACAGAGAAGCTAACAACAAATAAATGGAAGAAACTGCTTTCTGTAAAATGTTTTTGAAGTACGAAAATAAGAGCTGCGTTAGAGTCAGTCTTAAACGAGACACCCTGAGTTACTGGTAACGGATTTTATGACAAGTTTAATACACTATTATAATTTACATTATATTAGTTTTATTTACTGTTGCAGTAATTATTTTGACATTTTGTTGTATAACGTCATATGATATGTTCCAAAAAATTTTTACTTTTTTACTTTTTTTACTTTTTTTTTACTTTTTTATTTAAATTTCTCGTGATACGTACAATTGAAAAAAAAACTGAAAGGTTTTTCTGATATTCTTTTACCGTCTCTTACAATTAGTGATTTGGTTATTTTCTTAACTATAGTCTTGATTCCAGTTCTTATTAAATATTTTGCTTTTTTAAGCCAAAATATTTTTGCTATCAATGAAAAATATATTCATGCTAATTATAACCTTTATCACGCCCCAATCTTGTACTATTTACTTTCTTGACATAGATGTTGCATAAAACCTATACCTCAACAGATTTCTGCAACACAAATAATTTACAAATCCGCATCTACCCTAATTCCGTCGCGTTACACAAAAATAAATTCCGACGTATTTATTTTCTGTCGGCAGACGTACCAAAATAGTCCACCAACATAATAATAAAACACCTCACTCCGAGACGGTCTCTGAAATTACTGGATTTCATATCAACAATTACTGTGATTTTGTCACCTTGACACATTGCCAATAGCCACGATGGTGATAAACAAGGGAATATCAACGTTTCCAATTATCTGAAATTAAAGAAGCGTCAACAGGACAAACTTTTGCATATTTTGATCATTTTACCTCCATCGTACAAAACTACTGGTACGGAAAAAAAGGAATTCGGAACAGGATGGAAATATGACCGGTTGGTTAAAGTTCCTGAAATAAGTGGAATGATACAACTTATCTTATCACCTTCATTTTACATTTTTGATATCCAAAGTAGGTAACACAGACCATGGCAAATACTAATGTCAAAGCCATTGTTGTAGTTAGCGTTAGTGTAGAGAATCTTGAATTACTAGAACGTTATTTTAAATTTATCATATACAGAACACAAAGCAAGGCACTACAATTTATGTTTATTTGTATAAATTAAGTAGACAGACCTTCTAAAGACGAATTCAACGATATCAGGTTATAAATAATTTTTTGTCATAGTTGTCAAAAAACGGAGGAATTAAATGAAAACAATAATTTAGTACTACTTTTTATTTTATTACATCAAATGTGCAAAGTGGCCCCCATTATCTATTGCACAATGTCCAATTCGGTGTTCAAAGTTATCAATTACATTTTGAATAACATTTGGTGCTATGTTTTTTCACTGATACGATTTTTCAATCCTTCGATAGTGTCTGGTCTGTTTATATACATTTTGCTTTTTAGATAACCCCACAAAAAAATCTAGTGGGGTTAAGTCAGGGGAGAGTGGTGGCCATTCGATTTGGGAAAACTTCATTAAGGTAATTTCTTACATCGAGATGAAAATACGGAGGGGCACGATCTAGTTGGAACCAGACATCACCAGCAGGCATATCGTGCTCATTAGGGTTTGGAAAAATTAATTCCAGGGCTTGAATCAGCTGAAAACACAAAGATATGCGATCCGAGTATGAGATTTCCTACTATTCCAGTCTTTGTATATAATATTTTGCCTGTTCACGGTTCCATTTAAGCAAAAAGTTGCTTCGTCAGTGAAAATTATGCGATTTCTTAAGTTGGCCTATTCATAAATATGTTAGAAGGATTAAACGTTAGTTTATTTCACATATTAAGGAGCAATGATTTCTTAAAAAAGACAACTCTGTACCTTTTTCGAATTAGTTTTCTACTGACCAATAAATTTTGAATGCTAATTAGGTTATCCACAGTCCACACAGTTGTCTCAAGAAGAAAATTATTAATCCAATCTTTATTTTATGTTAGTTTTTGCGGAAATTAGCTTACATGATGATTTTTCAGGAAGCAATTAAATTTTACCAGGTTCTACATAAACGAAACTTTTCTAATAAAGACTGAGGAAGACCTCTATTGTTTTCGTGAGATACTTTCTGGGTATATAAATTTCTCTTGAGAATACGCTAAAAAAGTATTGCAAGATAGAAATTAACTCTGGGTACATGAAACCTTATACAGTTTTGGTCGGCTAAAAGACAATAAATTTCTCCTTCCTCTTCTCGTTGATACATACAAGATGTTCTTTGAATCTGTGATCTTAATTTGAATGCTCAGCTTTGAAATAAATACATAAATAGTTTTATTTTTGAATTTACATAAACTGGATTTGTTGAAAATAGTTGGAGATTGAACTATTGGAAATTTCAAAAGGATTTTTATGCACCTTACTAACATAAATAAAGCAAGTAGTAAAAGTTTGTTATAAAACCTACTTAATTTCACGCTCATCATCGTAATAAATGGCTAAGTTGTATTGCCTCATTTTTTCTTATTTTTTGTTTGTTTCATTATGGTTTCAAAATTTGAAGTAAACAATATACAATAATTAAAAAATACACAAAAATAAAATCTTTGGATCTATTTGTTAAATTATGATCGCTATTTGTAGTTGTATATTACAGGGGCGTAAGATTAACAGTTTTCAAAATATAGCTTGTATTAATATTGGGGAGTTTTATCACAACGTGACAACAACCGCTTAATCTAACGCTACACAGCTGGTGCATATCACGTGTGCACGCGACAGACTTGTCCTACGGAAAAAATGTAAACAAGTAAACATTTAGTAAATTTCAATTGTTTTCCAATTTTTAAATAAATAAAATAAAATGTTATCGATTTTGTAGTACGAAGATAGTGTTGTGCTTAAATTTTAGCCCGAATTTTAGTAATTAACACACCTTTTATCCAAAAATTATCCAAATTGAATGAGAAAGAAAAAAATTACAACGAAAAATAGATTTTTAACTTTTTATCTTCAAGGGAGTTCATGGTGAGCCCGAATAACACGAAATATACTTATTTAGATCAGAGAGGCTGCCATCATTTCCTGGACATCCTGTACATTAATTCTACAGGGTGTAACAGCGACATTGAGATAAACGTTTAGGGCAGGATCTCGTTAAAGCAAACTAAACAAGTGAGAGTTTTTATACAAATTTTGAAGAAAAGGTAACCAGTGGCGTCGGAATAAGGTGCGATCAAGTCCAAATGTTAGATGAAATAATATTTGATGTTAAAGGGGACTTTTACTTATAGGTTTGGATGGACTGTTTCCAGCTAAAACTTCTGTAAAAATAAAAGTAAACTAGTCAAGTAAGTCCAAAACCAGTAGGTCCAAAAATTACGGCAATGTTATGTACTGATCACCATCAAATTGTAGATTTAAGTTTATTTTACTTTAATTTCTTAATAGAGAATAGATAATAGATTCGTAATTATGGCTTTCTCTAAGTTACATTAAATTGTTTTTTTTTAGGTCACAAAAAAATCTGCCGCTGTTAATAACACATTTATTTGGTTACGAACGATTTGTTGCTGTCTACATTGCATTCAATTCAAAATATAATGTCAACGGTTTCTAAAAATAAGATATAAGGAGTTCGAATTTAGCTCACGTATGATTTTTGCAAGTTGCGGTGTATTTTCTGATTTTATAAGTGTCACTTAAGTAAATTTAGATTTTGGAAAATAACTACATACTTGCGTCAAAACGAAAAATTAATAACCGGTTTGAATGTTCACTTAAATTTAAAGGCTTTTAAAGAAGTGAGCGTGAATTATATTAATGACTTGTGGAAATAATTAAAATCCAAATATATCCAAAAGAAACGTTGAAAAGTGTGACGGTAAACACCACCATTTCATTCTATTTTCGTTGTTCGAGAAAAAAAGATTTGCCACCTTTAGATCCTGACGAAATAACAGTATTCTAAGTGCTATTCGAGACTCTATCTTTAGTATCAACACCGACCAAGTTGTGACAGAAATATTTTTTCACACAGCCAGGAAACTTGGTTTTCACTTTGATAATAACAAAAATCGCGTGACCGATGAAACAAGTAAATAAGTCGCCGACCCTAACAGCTATTAGAACAGCGGTTTAAAATCTAAAGTGGAACTTATTTCTGTTTTGATTTAGGAACTAGTGACCTGCGGTAGTGAAATTGCGTGTCATTATATCGAAGCGAAGTGTGGAATAAAATTTGAATTTTAAAATGTGTTAATATATTCGTTGAAATGAGAACACGATATTTTACGGGATGGCAGACATTTTTATTGCATTAATTTGATTTTTGACTACAAATTTTGGATACATATTGCCACTACTACTTGTTCATGATTCCGTACTTCGATTATCTCGCTCCGATTTATCGATATCCGTAAAAATAAGACTCTTCAATCAATTTGGTTCAAAATAACTTTAATAATAGTGATAGACTTGCGTACAGATTGAATCAAATAAAGTCAAAATTTAAAGGAGGAAAGCACATTATCTCACCTTTCAGGTTTTTAATTATGCCATTTTTAATAATTTTATAATTGGAGTAATAATATGTTCCCTGGAAATCTTTACATCTAAAAATAACAAATCAAATAAAGCTTCAAACTTTAAATAAAAAATATAATTTCTGGACTTTCGATGATTATTTCTGTCAAAAGTACTGAGGTAAGTCTTACTCATTCGCTCGTTAATCACAAACTAAACGTGGCAGCTGTCTAAAAATTGATAGGTACGTCACTGACTGTGCTACAAATACACAAAAAAAGAGTCAACTCAATAGACAAAATACAGCAAGCGCAATTTGAAAATTTCTGTTACTTTTTGATCAAACCTCGCATATATTTTTTAATTTTCAACACCCTATATCTCGAAAACGAAATGTTCCGTGACCCACGTTTGCATGAAAGTTCTTGCTTAAAACCACGTGTTTATTCACCTGATAAAGTTTCCCGATTAGAACTTGAAACGCCTTGTACTTTGTCATAACATTTCAGAAACTATAACTTTACCTTCAATTAAAATATGTTATGTCAAAACTAAGGTCCCTATTTAAAAAAAAAAATGTCTGATGAAAATCTATCCATAATTTCTAAATGAAATGTAATAATAGTAATTTATTGTATATTTTAAGTAACATTTTATCCACGCAAGAATGTATATATCCTTAAGTGGATAAAATGCAATTAAAATACGAATGCAATACGTTTTATCCATAATCTCATCACAATCATATTTGTGGAGTCGGAACTATTGGAATTTAATAAAAAAGTATTCGCACGACTTGATATTTCTTACTGCTTAGTACTCAATGAAACGTGGTAGGTTTTGTTATATCTACTGGTTGCTATATGGTACGTTGTGTATTATCAATTAGGTAATAAACAGTTCTATCTGAATTTGGTAAAAATGCAAGAAAGTAATTGTGTTCCTGTGGCTGTTCTTGAAGAAGCTCAAAAAGCAATTTTTCATTTATTGCCAGCGAAATCCAGGAACATTACGAAAAAGTGTTCGACGATTTTAACGAACGGAGGAAAAAATGGAGAGTAATGACAATAAATAAAGAAGTCATGCTATCGTATTTTTTAAATTTGAAGAAAAAATATGTAATTTTATCTATGGGGTCGAAGTATTCGACGTTGAGGGCTACTATAAAGGTCTATAAAAATTTAGATATTGGAAAATATAACAAGCTTCTTGCTTATTTCAAGAGTGAATCAAGAGGATACAAAGCAAAAAAAGCCGTAGTATTGGAAAGAGCACATATTGCAGAATTTTTGACTGGGACTTCCGATAAAGAATATTTAATGATTAAATTAATATCTCTTTACCTTTAACATGTTGTTTAGGTATATAGTGAACTTTGAATTGTTTTAGGTTGCACTAATAATGGGGGTTTCTGGTGCCAGTTGATGCTACCTACTTGTTTTAATACCTGACACCAAGAAGAGCATTTCAAAAAAATTTACAATTATAGAAGAATTTTGCGTGAATGCTGTTGAAATATACAGAAAATATACAGGGTAGCCCATCGAAAACGTACCGCAAGGCATTACAGGGTAGTAATGAACTTTTCAGCAAATTCCAAAAACAGGTAAAGTTTGCTTCTGAGGGGGACAACTTTTGGCGCAAAAAGCATAGCAAAATCTTCAACCCCCTACGTGGGGGTGCCATCCCCCATTTTTTTTTAAATGGGAATAGGTGTCAAGTGGGGGGTCATTAGAAAGGGCTATTAATTCTCTATACATCGATTCTTACTTTTTGAAAATCGATCCATTATTTTAGAAAATATGCAGCTTTGAAAATACGAACAATATTTTTGACCAGAAATGCGAAAATCGATTTAATTTTACTTCAAAACTTACGGTATTAGCTTGGTAAATTCCTTCAAAAGAATTCGCTGTTTTTTTTTCTGATTTGCGAATTCTTTAGCCTGATTTTGGTGAGCAAAAAATTGTCCGCTTTTTGTTTCGTATTTAGATAGGCCACAAGAAGTTGCTAGATAATTGTCTTGTGACTTGTAGTTGAAGAGTACCAATACTGTCGAGTCTTTTAAATTAATTAATTAAGGTGTACTCAATTCCAGAAAGAGTAGAAATTATTGAGCTTTTTTTCAAAAACAATGAATGCGGAATTGGGTCGCCGAACTGTTCAACCAACGGCATCCTGAGAAACATGCGTCTGGAAAAATTGTTCGCGAATTGGTGGCCAAATTGCGCGAAACTGGCTCCGTTCATAACAAAAAGAGGCAGGTTGAAAATCCGGTACTAAATGAACCTACGGAAATAGCGGTATTGAGGCAAGTGGCAATGGATAGTACGCTTAGTACAATGCAATTGGCTACTGCGACAGGAGTGAGTCGTACAAGTGTCCAACGAATATTAAAAAAATACAAATTCCATCCTTATAAGATTCGGCTAGTGCAAGAGCTAAATGAAGACGATTTTGATCGTCGTTTGTAATTTTACGAAATAATGACTGAACGAGAAATAAATGATAATTTCTTCTTTAATGTGTGTTTTTCGGACGAGTGTACGTTCTTCTTGAATGGTTTAGTGAATCGCCATAATTGTCGTTACTGGGCTGATACCAATCCAAGGATTTTCCATGAGACACACTCCCAACGCCCCCAGAAGTTGAATGTATGGGCAGGTATTTTTGGAAATTCCATTGTAAGTCCTTTTTTCCTTCCTGGAAATACAGGCGATATGTACTTGGATTTACTACAAAATGTCATCGACCCAGCTCTAACAAATAGAGGAGGACCCTGCTTACAATGAACACGAACTGATTTTCCAGCAAGACGGAGCTCCTCCACATTACTCGCTCAATGTGCGCAATTACCTAAATGAGACGTTTCCAGGACGCTGGATAAGACGATGAGGTGCAATTGAGTGGCCCCCTCGGTCACCCGACTTAAATCCTTTCGATTTCTTACTCTGGGGGCACATTAAAAGCAAAGTTTACAGCACTCCACCTGATACCTTGGAAGGTATCTAATAACTAAATAAATTAAATTTGATTTATTATAGGTTTATTATTATTTAATTATTCTACTAGTGAAATAAAGTTACTTAATATTCCACTAGTGGATAAAGTATCACTTTAGAGGATTCATATGTGTGGATAAAATTCCGATTATAAGGTGATTATGGATAAACATCATTTATCAAGACTGAAACAAGCAAGTTCTATATTGAATGCCGATGAAAACATTGGTTTTACTGTTAAAACAGGTGATTATAATAACTATGAATTACGCACAACTGGATGTGCACAAAAAATGGATATAAACGTATTATTTGTTTTAGTTTCATATACAGTATTCCAGACAAATAAACATTGTTAATTTTTTATACTCCTCATTTTCAATGCAACGACTTTAAAGTTTCCAATGCGTTCAAATTTTGGAAGCTGGTAGATATCAGAGATGTGATAAATCTGTGTATTTCTCTTGAAGCACTATTATTCAGATATCAGTCCCGATTGTAATCGATTCAAGAAGGAAAATAAGGAAGAAAGTGCATGTATTACTTTCATATCTTTTCTGAACAACTATAAACTATATAATTTCGATACATCTTTATTTTCTGGTTATGTATCAATAGTATGTGGTGTTAAATCTGTTATTGGGCAATCCTTTAACACCCAAATTGCTAACAGCAAACACACATCCAGCTAAAGGTTCTTCTTTAACTTGGGCATCGTTCAGATGGAGCCTGGAAGACGTCACGAAGAGAACGTCCAGGTTGGGACCTCCAAAACAAACTGACGTTACGTAGGTAACTGGCATTTTAATTTCTCTGATGATTTTTGATGTTCTAGGGTTGATGTTGATTACCTAGGGACGAACTATTTTAAATATTTGATAATAATTTTAACAATAAGACGAGGGTATTTCAAAAATTGCTAGGACATTGACAATACTTCAGTAAATAATTTGAAAAATATATGAAGGAAGATATCTAAAAAATCAAGCTGTTTCGAAAAACATATGAGTGTAATAATTTGTAGAAAATTGAAAGGCAAATCCGAAAATATTGTGGTTGTTATCGTAAAGCAGTGGCGTACTATTTTATTTAGAAAAATATGCCACCGATACCCTGTACCTCCGCCACTGGAGCATGTAAATTTTAGGAAAAACACTCAGATGTTGGACAATGTTTACATAAATACATGTGCCTAATTTCAAATTATTTAACTTCCTAATTTTTACATTATTAAAAAAAATTAAAAATATTTTTTGAAGTTTAACACCCTGTATCTTTTTAACGAAGCGTCTTAGATAAAAACTTTATAGGAAAAACTGCCCTTAAAATTCACCAAAGAATACCAGGTTCCTTTTTTGATCGCCACTTATGAATCACCCTGTATATTTAGAAGAATGTTTTAAATAATTAGTAAAAAAATACAGTTTACATCAATCTATTTGGAATATTTGCACCAGACACACAATCAACTAAACCAGTGTTAGATATCTTAAATTAATTCAAAACAACATAAACCTCCAACAAAATTAAACCACGGATGACACGCACGAAACGAAAGTCCGATTTTGAATTCGTAGATGATCGTCCTTTGGTGGGGATTGCTGTTCGATCAGTTTTATCCATCAGTTTCAAAGCCAATATAAAATTTGCTCCTGTCTTTTGAAATACCCTGGTATATTATTGTTAGTTATCTTGCACTTGCCCGGTATACCTACCGAATGTCCTCCGAATAGAGCAATCCAGAGATTGTCCGAAGTATCGATTGTCATCCCGTCCGGCAAACCTTTCAAGTGGGGATGGTCATGCAAGTCGAATACTACTTTTTCACCGCCTAAAAACAGATCAAATTTTAATTTTTATGAAATATACAAAAACAAAGTCAGTGTGTATGTGTGTGTGCACTAACAAGGAGAATTTTGAGATTTTATATTATGCCATAGCTGATGATGATTTAAATAAAAAAAAACGTCGACGTCTCTCTTGTGTCTTTAAACTTTCTTTGTATTATAAATGCTAAATTCCAAAATATCTGTTCGCCAAATGGTACTGGTGATTTCATTGGATATGAATTCGTACAAAAGTCTGTTCTACTTCTACACTTTTTCTCTTAGGTACCTATTTTTCCCGTCTCTTCATGATAATCGTAGCCATACACCAGTCTTGGTGCCGAATCTATAAAATAAAAGCGCTTGCCATCGCTGGACCAGGCTAAACCGTTGCTGATGCTAGTGTTCGGTACTTTTTCTTCGAAATTCTGCAGATCTTCGCTTCCGAACATATATAAGCTACCTCCATTTGGAGCCACGGAGAGATCTTTATTCCTCGTCAAGGTACCTGTCAAAAAATGAAAGGTTTTTGTTATATTGTACAGCTGACAAAGAAAATGGACAATGAAAGTTGTATCCCCCACAGAGGCGTAACTACGGTTATGGGTAATATTAATAACAAAAACATTACACAGAGATTGTTGTATTTCTAGTGGAGTTTCCGTGCATAAATAGGGCGTAGAGGTCATGAATTGATAAGGGCTGCTACATTTTCATTTACCATTAGGTCAGTATTTTCAAATAGTTCGTAATGTGAATATGGCCTTACAGAATGTAAAAGATATCTGAAGGTATAAAGTAATTTATTAAGTTTACTACAAAAAATTCTTTCCTTGAACAAGTGCAGAATTTCAAAAATCGCTGAAACAGGTCAATTAGTAAATAGACATTGTTACTTTTCTGCAATATTTTCTACTTTTTCTAAAGACAAATTCAGCAACATAAGGTTATAACAATATTTTTTGTCACAGTTGTCCAAAAAAAAAATTTAAAAATGTATTTTATGTCGTACTGACGACTACTTCAAACAATCATAGTCTCTTATGTACTTTAAAAACGTACCTATTCTTTATTAATCTGTTTTTACTCACTTCGAAAAATTGAAACATCGAATCAGAGAAGAAGTTCGAAACAACACCAAATGTTATTTAAAATGTAATTGATAACTTGATCATTTTTTGCTACTACAAAAACTTAACAACTTTGGGTTTTGCGATGATTTGCTCAGACTGTTTCAATATTATCTAACTGATCCCTATCGTGGTTTTAATTTATACACCTTTTCTCAGACTTCCGGCGTTCCCCAGGGTTCAATATTAGGTCCGCTTTTATTCACAATTTTTATTAATGGCATTGTTAATGATCTAAATGTTCGCTACCTTCTGTACGCTGATGATGTGAAGTTATATTGCAGAATTGACGGTTTGTGCGACTGCAAAAATTTGCAACGAAGTCTTTTGACATTGAATGCAGCTAAATTTCCTCCATTTTGTGACAACTATGACAAAAAAGTAGGTAGTTATAACCTTATATCGCGGAATTCATCTTTAGAAGGGCTATCCATTTATATTATAAAATATAGAGCGTCCTATTAAAAATAAATATCGGTAATGTTATTGGTCTGTGAATCATGGCTAAAAAATACAGAAAATAATGCAAAAAGTGACAATTTTTATATACTAATTGACCTGTTTTATCGATTTTTTTGAATTTCAACAGGAAAAAATATGAATTTTGTTCCATGATTTTGGGACACACTGTATATTTTGAATGTAACAATTAAGCAGTTATATGAAATAAATCTTTTGTGGATACATGTGTTTGGAACTGTTTTCTTAATTCGTTAGGAATCCATCACTGTCACTTAGCTAAAGAATTTAATTACACGCATTATTAATTGTTAAATTCGTAACTGAACCGCATGAAAAATAGTCAGTTGAAAGGAAATCATGGAGAAAGAAACTAAAAAACATTGTCGAAGATTAAAATTCCTTTGAAATGTTTAGTATAACAAGAATTCAGCTATTACATTATTATTAATATTATTATTACTTTATTCAAAAAACGTCTTACGTTGGTTTAAACTTGATTTACATTAAAAACAATGTTAATGAGTTATTTTACTCAACGGCTTAAGTTGTTAATTTAATTGTTTTATTAGATTGTAAAGTTAATGTATATTTTGCTTAAAGCAATTAAGACGAGCAAAAATATAATTTAGATAAAGAATAATTGGTACTGCTACTTCCTTATGATCTCTTAAGATATATTGACTTTTTACAAAAAATTGTAGAAGAAATATTCATTACCGGAAAGTTAATTTTCCTTTGTAGTAAAATATACCCATAAGAACAATAGATATGTACTTTGGATTTGCGAACTGGTTGGAAAGTGGTTACGTTACATCACATCAGGTTAGATCAGATCAGGATAGGTCAGGTTAAGATAGATCAGATCAGGTCACGTCAGGTTAAGTTAGATCAATTCAGGTCAGTTCAGATCGGGTTATGTTAGATTAGGTCAGGTTAGTTTAGGTTAAGATCTACAAGGTACTTTTTGTGTTCTTTAATAGCACTTAAATTTTCGTTTGACATCTTATTTGCATCACTCAACAGAAATTTTGAGGACCCTTGAAAACTGATTTCATCCGAATACGACGGTCACTTTGTACGTTTTTGTATTCACCTAACTATACCCAGTTTAGTATCACAATATTTTTTGAAATTATTTGTTATGACCATAAACACTTACCCAACCATAATCTTCCCCTACTGTCAACTTTCCCATCGTTAAACTGGTTCGTAGGTTTTTCATCTTCTACTTTAAGTAATTTCTCCAAAGTCGCTTCTACATTTTCACAATCAGGCCATATCATCCTGTACAGGCATCTGTCTGCTCCAACTATAAACTCATCCTGATTTTCTCCGGATGGTATTACCACAGCAATAGAATTATGACCATCTAAAACAAATACACTTCATTCCTGAGTACATACATCTTGAACTGCATATAACAAAGCACAATATAATAGTAAGCACATCGTACCTAGCTTATAAGAAGACCTTTTTGCGGTTTTTAGGTTGTACCTAAATGCTGTGGCTTGGAAAGTATCAACGTAGTACAGAACTTCGTTATTTACATCACAAAAAGGACCCTCGCTGTGCTGGACAGGTTCTGTGATAGCTAGTACTTCTACTTTCGAGCTAGAACAAATACCTCTACATTTGACATCTGACATTTTTTAAATGTAGTTATTTACACCATAAAGGAGGCAAGTATTATTTAACAGTCGATGATGATTTTGCGCCCGAGCGGAGCGAGGGTTGGCAATAGAATCCGAGACTGGTTAATTATACATAACTGCTGCGTGGTGAATAACATTTTAACTGCTCCCAGAGTTCTTTATGGTTCATGAAATAAAGATTAGGTTTTATTTTTTGACATTTCTTTCTTAATCAATTCATTTTGACATTATTCCAAATCTTTCAAAGTCGCCTTGGTTGCTTGGATTTTGTCGTTTCTAAGGTGTTTACAAATAAAGCTACATAAAAATTGCAATTTTGCTGGTCTTGAATTATTATTTCTAAATGAGTGATTTTCAATTAGAAAGTGCAGCATGTGCCGCCTGCGAATTTTTATTGTCCGGGAAGTCGAAAGAGCGCTACGGACGAGCATACAGAAATTTCAAAGAATGGTACCGGAACAAAAATACTGGTGTTTCTGAAACTTCACTGCTAGCATATTTTATGGAGAAGTCGAGAACTTTAAAGTCACCGGCGAGTTTGTGGAGTGAGTACTCAATGATTAAGTCGACTATTTTCATAGAGGAGAACGTGGATATATTAAAATACCCCAAGCTGAGAGCAGATTAATAGCACCTGATAAAACATATTTGCTAATGAAGCTAGTGACTGTCTTAAGCATTGCAGGAGCATATCGTTCTGATGAGTTATGCAAACTTACTTTGGAACGTCAATTTCAAAAATTGATGACATTATAGTTACAATTCCAGATTCTAAAAATGGTATGTCATGTACGTTTATAATTACTTCTCGCCTGGGTTCTGTTTCTCACCTAGAAATTCTCAAGAAATATATCAAGATTGGACTAGAAATTAAAACTGAAATTTCACGGTTGTTTATGCGCTATCAGGCAGGTTGATGTTACAACCAACCAGTGGGCAGCAATACCCTTTCTATGATTCCTAATAAGATTGCACAGTTTTTGAAACTAGAACATCCTGTAACATATACAGGCCATTCATTCCGAAGAACATCGGCAACGTTACTGGCTAATATAGGAGTTGATGTATTAGCAATTAAGAGACATGGTAGGTCGAAATCAGCAACAATTGCAGAAAGTTATATTGCTGACAGTTTAAGTAACAAAAATGAAATAGCCAACAGGATTCTTTACAATGACACTTTAACTCCAGATTCTACGTAGTAGTACGTGGCATCATGCTGTTTTAATGGATCATTCAGATAATATTGAGCCTCCCGTGACTGAAATGGGGTGGTCAAATCATTTTGATAAGAATGTGACAATTAGTAAACGCGAGGGAAATAATTATCCAGATTTTATAAATGTTGGGTACTAAATGTAATAACTGCACAATTACTATAAATATTCATTCGTAATAATTAATAAAATGTAATGTTCCTCAAAGTTCCACTTCTATGGTAAAATCCACTTACCTCTTTAAAAACAATGTATTTTTAGTATATTTACAATAGTGGGAGCATCTAAAATTCATTATTTAACACTTTTTATCCTTGACATTTCGTGAACATATGAAAAAAATTGCTTCATACTAGACACTATTGGCCAGCCATATACCGATAAATAAATCATCAAACTTGATCTTTCACATGTCGTCAGCCGTTAATGCTTACTACGCATGTAACGGAACGAAATGAAATTGCGAGCCCTATTAAAATTATCAATGAATTGAACACTGCCTCGCAGAAAAATTTTCAGCCTTCTCCAAAGATTAGGAGTCAAATGACGTTTGATACTGTTTGATATCACTAGATTTTAACAGGCGATTTTATTGGATGATTAAGTGTCTTAATTTCATCACAAAGTCAAGTATGTAAAGAGTCAGATATCAGTTCTGATTAGATCCGTCCGGCTGGCTGGCTATTAACCATTATCTAATCACCTTGCCCACATATCCTGCCGGTAAGGTAAGGCAATAAGTAAACCATTAAGCTGACAATAACTCAAAGATAGTCAATGAGAAAAATATAATTTGAGATCAGTAACTCTCGTCATCATAATAACACATATCAAAGCAAGGTACCCCTGTCAAATAATAGTTATTTCTTTAAGTAGTCGGTAAAGTACAAGATTTACCGCCGTGGCTGGTATTTAATACACGAGGCGCAGCCGAGCCTATTAAAGCAGCCAAGGCCATTCTGCTTTACTACCAAGTTAAACACGTAATTTCTTCACTGATCAATTTTAATTTTATTATAATAGCAAACAAATGAAGATATTGCCGTACTAATAAAAAAAATAATGAATGTTGCATATATATTGACCTGTATTTTTTTCGTATTGAAGATATGTATTTTCTCAACTACAGCGAAACAAGAAATCATCCACCCAACTCGATTTTTGCAATTGATAGATCAAACCAGTGTGACTGCGGTTTAATCTATTTTGGCTGACCTTCAAGTAAACCAATGAAGAATGAAATTATGTAAATGAAGATTGTTGAACTGTGATATTAATAAATATGGTGCTTCATGCTTTATAATCTTATCCTGCGGATTTTCTGTGAAGATTCAAACAGATGAGAGTGTAATGCCATCAGGTCCAAAGTACGATGGATATTGCAACACCTCAGATGTCAGTGTGTAGGAGACCTTGTCATGAGGCAGTAAGCGAACTTCCAAGCCTTAAAGTCATATCATGAGCATCACCTTGTTGACTAGTCACTTTAAGGTGGTTCTTCACTAAAGATCTCATCGTTTTCTTGAAAGTGATCAACTTTCTTGCCGAAATGTTCTCCAGTTTTTTTGGCACATGACAAAAAGTGCGCTGGCAACTGTTTTCATTCCAATGATTGATTCCACAGATAACAGAACACTTACCACTTTCTGGTTAGTATCCACGACTGTTCCACAATTCGAGAGAACATTTGTAGGATCCACAACAAAGAACTTTTAATAAAGGCATTCTCATAAATACGTGATGACTTTTATCTCTTTGGTTATGTTTGAACCTATACACTAGTTGCTTTCGAGTTGCATGAAATCCTCAGTCCCTTACTTCAGTTAAATAATTCTAGTCGTTTGGCATTCGATTTGATAACAACTAAGGGAAAATAACTGAGAAGCTTACCGTCCCCCTTACTTTGTTTGAAACAATCAAGGGCATGGCTTAAGTAGTATCAAATTATTAAAAAATCAATTCGGGGTTGGATTTTGAATGAGAAGAGCATGTGTTAATGGGAAATGTATCACGATGTGATCACAGTTTACTGTAATTTCACTGATATTAGGTCTCTTCGTTATCATAAAATTTTTGTGACGTCATTTTATTACAAATTTCTTCTTGATTTTGGAAATTAACGAATAAATATATTTGCCGTCTTTTTAACACTACGACATAGTTGACGTAAGAGGAACCAATATGTTGATAATAATCAAAATTCCAATGTCAGAAACCACCAAACCTTGAACTTTTATTATTGCTTGAAATTTATAGAAAATACACCATTGCACAATCCATAGGAGTATAGGGGTCATGGTTTTACATGAACATCTGTAACCACGCTTTCAGATGCAGATGTTTTAAATTGAAGAGGTATAGCGGTTGGGATTTATAGTATGCAGAAAAATCAATTGAAAAAATTAAAATTAAAAATGAATAAAATACTGATAATCTTACTGATAGACCTTTTAACTGAAATCGTACTATAAAATATTGCAATAAAAAACTTTATTGCGTAGACTCAAAAAACAAATTTGGAATACTACTTAGTCCATATTTTACATTTTACATATAAGCAGTATTACAGGAAATAATAATAAAATTCGAACAACTACTAAATCTAGTTTTAAATCAACATAAATGCCTATGTTAAAGTAGTATGACAACAAATGTTACGTGAATATTCCCTTATGTTAAAAATAATGTTTTGTTAACTTACCCCTTGTCGTAGGAATAAGTATAGAATACAAAACTTAAAAGTAAATAAACGTGTAACACCAACATATTCCTAGTTTGTGGTGAAATAAATTTAATTTTCGTTATCAGAAAATAATTTGTAAGTAGGTGGTTTGAAATCCATGTTTTATTGGTTTTATGCAATTTAATTTCAAATGTCATAAATAAGACCGATATGAAAATTTATTGGTTTAAAAATAATGTTCTATGATATCTGTTTTTTTATTAGAAAATATGTATTGATATATCAGTACAAACATTTTGTAAAAATCCACTTACATCTAGTTTTAGTTGTATATGTACGTGAATGTTGTTGCTGTGAATATAGATTGTTCGTTTAGAACTTTCCATCCTGGTATCTCCAAAAGTACTGTAAGATATGTTCTGTAAAGAGTGCATCTAAATGACTTCAGTTCTCCATACAAATGACATTACTTTATACGGTGGCATAGACGGGTAGCTTTGTATTGAAAAATATGGTATAATTTCCATAAATTTTGAACTTATTTATATGTACTTTGGAACTTTTTCGTATCCCCAGTATTTCCTTTGTTCTGCCTCAGACCATTTGCGAAGAGCCCCATAACCACACTGGGAGATGTGTCACAGAAGGATTTCGGATCAACGAAATTTGTT
Organism: Anoplophora glabripennis; assembly: GCF_000390285.2. Lineage (NCBI taxonomy): Eukaryota > Metazoa > Arthropoda > Insecta > Coleoptera > Cerambycidae > Anoplophora > Anoplophora glabripennis. The sequence continues at coordinate 21,020 of NW_019416805.1, forward strand.
TCGGATTCCTTCCTAGAAAGTTCATCCGCATTCTCCTTTCCGTCAATGCCCTGTCATCCAACAAAGTCCAACTGTATCGTGGCTCAGTCAGCATTTGTAAATATTCCCACACAAGTTTTGAACTTGCCTTGAGTATGTCTAAAGCCTTAATTGCTGCTTCTCTATCCGAGAATATGTATACGAATTTATGTTCGTAACCTGTAAGTACTTTCTCTGCTAAACACGCCATTATCGCGAAAATTTGTGTTTGAAATACAGCGTGACATGCTTGGCTTCAGTCTCCAGGTTCTACCAATAAAATATTATAAAACTTAGATATCCCATTTGATTTTGTAAGTATCAGGTTGAAGAGTTTTGAAAGGAGTGCTCTGTATAAGAGTGAACATAATAAAGGAACATGGTTTTATTAACTCATGATCTAGCGCCCGCAAAAAGATTTGCGTTCCCAATGCATAAAGGTGCATCAAATGTTTTACAATTTTTATTAACTTTGATCAGTGTTTATAGATAGCATTTAACGGAGCACTCCCGGCGAATCTTACGCTATTAAATTAGAAAATTTTGTATTTTGCAACAATTTTTATGGTGTGTACGTACCCCCACCCCTGCTACTATTTTGTACGCCTATGAATCTGTCGATTTGATATAAATTCATTAAAAAAAATTAAAGATATCGGAAAATATAACTCTAACTAAAATAGTTTCAAAAATAAACCTCAAATTCTAAAGAATTTCCAACTAATTGTATTTCAATAATGATATCTGTTACATTTAAGTGCCTTAGTTTGATAATGATAACAATAACTGATATATCATGTAACGCATCATATCAACAATTTTTTTCAGATATTTCAGTATTAATTTGCCAAATAAAGTACGTACCTCATGTTTCAACGAAGCACTAGCTAATACTGCGTAGTATATTACGCAACAACCTTCACCGCAGCTCAATATCTCTGCTCAGAAGAGAAGTAGGATAGATAAAATTTATTATTTTATAGTTTCTTTATTAACTTGTTTATGTTCTTCGTTTGTTTATTAAAACTTATACATATTATATCTCTACTCTTTTATTTAATTATACCTACTACTTAAAATTGTAACGAATTTTAATTTAAGTTAATTTGATTTAATCTTATTATAATTAGGCTTATTGCGGAACGGAGTTTAACAGCACCGTAGTCAAATTACGAATGAAAATATTAATATGTTTACAGAAAAATCGCAACATAGTACTATTACGAAAGAGCAAGGCGAAGTAGAGGATAAAATACCTATGTATATACAGGTATGAATTTAAGTGACACCACTTACCTGATAAACCTTAGTGTTGAGACAAGGCTTCCGTGGCATATTGGAAGGAGTTAAAACATATTACTACGTGCTTTTCTAAGTTTTCTTTATAAGCCAGGAAAAAGAGCTGGGAATTGACCATTTCGTGACTTTGTTTCGGCAAGATAAATTTATCACTGTAGATGCTAAATATTATGTACAATAACGTATTAGTTTCCACAATTATAAAAATGGTAAAAAATGGTAGGTTAATTGTATAATTTTTACTTAAAGTCACTTTTTCCGTTCATTTCCACGAGAAAACAGTAAAGTACTTTTTTTTTGTCCTCAAAAGACCTACAAAACTAGCTCTCGAGCGTCAAAAAATATTGATTAGATGAAAAGTTATAAACAGAAGAAGTTTATTTATGACTTTTGAATTAAACATTTATAAACTGCGTTATTATTACCAGACCGTTTTGGTATCCCATCCTCTCATTCCTCATCACTGTCTAATAACTCACACGAAATCTGGAATCGGTAAAGTTGAATAGTTTACAAGTTATGGCCTTATAAACAAATTAACTAATTATTACTCTGGACGATCCCGAGCATCTCCCACAATCGCATTGATTTTTTTCATGGTAGATTTCATAATACATTGAAATCTATAATTTTTTTTATTTCAAATTTGCAACCTGGAAGGTTTTTTTATTTTTTAGCCTTAGTTGCAAAATGAAATATACGACGCACAAGCGTGATATAGTTATATATTATTACATATTTGGAAAGCGTATGAAAAGAGCTTTAACTTAAAAAACGTCAAGATTTGTTGCAAAATAATGGAGTTGAATAATTTTTTTCATTGTCCATCGACAGTATTAAAATGTTGCCATCTTTTTCGAGTAAATGACAATTGAATGTTAGAAAAACCAAATCAATTAAAATAATAAAAACGTTATCAAATTTAGTTTTTCGATATGCCAGAAGTTTTTTATGGATCACGTAGGTGTAAATCTTTACAAAGTGTCACTGTCATACCAACTTTCTAAGTAATGTAAGCGATATAAAAATTATGAATGAATTTAAAGTATTATGGCACATTTAACTGTCACACAAATAATTGAAATTTTAATTCTTATCGGATGCGGGGATAAGACTAGAACGCAGCAGGAAGTATGCGATTTATTTAATGAAAAACATCCAGATCGCCGTATCAGCCAATCAACAGTAAGATAGAATCTAAATTTAGAGAAACTGGCAATGTTGTAGATATTCCAAAACCTGTACGTCCAAGCGTTAGTGAAGATCACAAACAGAACATTTTGATAAGTATGGTAGATAATCCTCATAATACTTCACGACTGGTTGCATTAAACAATGAAATTAGTCAGACCACAGTGCTACGTATCCTGAGGGAGGAAAAATATCATCTCTACAAAATTCAACTTGTGCAGGAACTCAATGAAGACGATCCCGACCGCCGCTTACACTTTTGTGAAATTATAATCGATTTATGTCAAGTAAATAGAGATTTACACCGGCAAATACTTTTTTCAGACGAGGCCACGTTTTGCCTCAATGGTACAGTGAACCGTCAAACTTACAGGTATTGGAGTCGGGAATCCTCATTGGATGGCAGAGACACATATCCAACACCAACAGAAATTAAATGAGTGGGCTGGAATAGTTGACAACAGAATAGTAGGACCTTTCTTCTTTGAAGGAACCCTTACAGGAGAAAAATATTTAGAGTTTTTACAAAACGACCTTGTTCCAGAGCTTGCAGTAATTTTTTCTAACGATAATGACCCTGATATTCCTGATGACACCATATGGTTTCAGCAAGACGGTGAACCTCCGCACTATGCGCGCTCTATTCGAGATTTTCTGGATAATTGTTTTCTTAGTAGGTGGATCGGCAGACAAGGACCAATATAATAGCCCGCGAGATCACCAGATCTTACACCCCTGGACTATTTTTTATGGGGCTACTTAAAGTCCAAAGTGTACGTTAATAGATCACATAATTTAGAAGAACTCCAAAATTGTATTATAGATGAAATACACAGAGTTACCCCAGAAATAATTCATAATGTACAAGAAGAATTTCTACACAGACTTGCATATTATCAAGAAGTCGGTGGGTGGCAATTCGAACACTTAATGAATTATATTTGCTTGACATAGGAATTGTTATTTTTTTAATGTATAAAATTTACGTTTTCCTACATTCAATCGTCATTTACTCGAAAACTTTCCTATGTAAGATGGCAACATTTTAATACTATCGGATCGACAATGAAACGATCTTTCAGAATCAAGAAAAAAAATAGGGGGTTGCTATTTAAAAAAAATGGCGATGACGTCATTACTCGAAAACAAATGACTGTTGAAATACGCCTTTTATGCTAAAATATGTATTTTTTATATTAAAAATCGACCTGTTCGAGGATTTTTCCCAAATTTGTTGCGTTTTTACTAAATTTATTCCACACTTTATGCGCGTACTGTATAAAACATAATTTGTCGAGGACCAAATAAATTCGCAACTGGTAGTGTGTAATATATGTCAAAAATTCTTGTAGTAGTACTGGTAGACAAGCAATAACAACATAAGGAATGTTGAATCATTTAAAAAATGAACATACTGACATGTTTCAACGAATTCAGCCATCATTGGATAAAGGCATTCTAGAAAACCAATGATAGTATAAAATACATAAAATGATGCATCCAGAGCACATGTACCGAGTTTCTGGTGATTTCCAAGTCATTACTTTATTTTGGTACCACAATTAGGATTTACTAAGTATCCTCTTTTCTGTGTCTAACACTGTAGAGGTAGGAAGAATCACTATGAACAAAAAACTTGGCCTAACTAAAGGCCAAGGCCTTACCTTTTAGCGTTACTCACTCGTTAGATGCATCAAAGATTCTGCTTCCTCCAGTTCATATAGAACTTGGACTAATGAAACAATTCGTTAAAGCTTTGGATAAAGCTAGAGCAAAGTTAAATTTCCCGAAATCGAAAATGCTAAACTGAAAGAATGACCTCAAATACGTAAAATGTCGGGTGGTGAAGAATTTGTATTGAGAATGAATGAAACTGAGAAGATTGCAACGCAAATCTTAAAAAATGCAACAGAAATCTTTTTGGATAATCACAAAAGTCACGATTATAAAACTTTAATCGTGGAGAATTTCAGATAATTTGGATTACGTGGATTACTTTCCTGATAAATAGATGACCATTAGTGAAAGTAAGGTGAACGATTTCACGAATATCTACAGGAATAGGAAAAAAATATTCGGACAAATTGAGTTTTGACCCATATTTTTTCATTTTCACCCAAAAATTTCATGTTTTCATTATGAATTTTGACTACAGGATCGTGTTCAACGCATCATATTCCCTCGGAAATAATATATGGATCTCTTGGGTTTGGCCTTTTTTTGTCTGCGTTATTGTTTCATGGTACCACATTCAGAAGGATAGGTCGCAGTAGGCATTGATTTATATTTAAATTATTGTTAATCTTCCGTTGATACCGTCTCATTCTGGTTATAGGAAGCAGTTGTCAATATTTCTGGGCCACCCTATATATCTTGACTCTATTTTAATTTTGTTATTTATATTTCAAGAACAAGTATTTGGTACTTAGATTGCGTATTTGTTCGGTAGGCGTAAAACACCCTATGCCATGCAAAAAGTTTTTATATTGGACTCTCATGGACCTCCCACCTGGTTTCAGCGCCAGCGGTCTCCCGATATTGACTCTAGTTGCCTTGATGAAGCGAAACATAGAATGCTGGTGGCTTTGGCAATCCAAATACGCCTCCTAGGCTATAGGACTTCCCTCTAAAATGCTCCTCTCTTTGACAATGGTTTATCCGTCCCTTTAGAGCAAGAAGTGAATGTGCCAATTATTGAAATAATACTGAATTCTCTACTATCAAAACAGAAGGTGATATTTTGATAATTATTTTAGCAATCCTAAGCAGAAACTTTCCTTCTGCCAAATGTGACACTACAAGAAAGAAATTAATGTTATTTTTTGCATTTTGACAGGTAATACAGAGTGGTCAAATGAAAATGAAACACAGCCATTTTCAGGAACTGCGTCAAGATTGTAGAAAAACGCTCAGACCCGTCGATTTTAGATTAAAGGGGGACATTCTTTGCTGGTATTTTTGACTCCGCCACTTTCACCCCCAAGCAAGGGTAAGCATCACCCCAAAATATTTAAATGGCATTGGGGGTTGAGTAATATTTCTTTTGAAAGCTCTTACAATTCTCTTTACAACAGACTTTAAATTTTATAATTCCGCCCAATACTTTGAAAAAAATTTACATTTTAAAATTTAAATTATGTTTAGTTGCTTACTTACTACTTAGTTGATTAAATGTTCAAACTGATGACCGCCCGCTTCCATACAAGAATAAAGATTTTGTTCGAAACGTTCGCGCACATTCCGAAGCATTTCCGGAGTGATTCGACGGCATTCGTCGACGATTCTTTGACGCAAATCTTCCAGCGACGCTGGCTGTGTTTTATAGATTTTACTTTTTAGGTATCCCCACAAAAAGAAATCAAGGGGCGATAAATCCGGTGATCGTGGAGGCCACTCAATGCTGCCTCTTCTCCCAATCCAATTCCGTAGAAAACGTTGGTCCAAATACTGACGGACAATTAACGCATAATGCGGAGGAGCACCGTCCTGTTGAAAAATCAAATGATCTTCATCATACTCTGGAACATTTTCAATAATATCAGTCAAGGCAGGGTCAATAGCGTCTTCCAGTAATTGCAAATACATTTGGCCAGTCAAATTACCAGGTAGAAAAAAAGGACCCACCAGCCGGTCACCGAAAATTCCAGCCCATACATTTAATTTTTCCGGTTGCTGTGTATGCACCTCGTGAAAAACTCTTGGGTTTGAATCGGACCAATAGCGGCAATTGTGACGATTTACCGTCCCGTTCAAGAAAAAACTGCATTCATCAGAAAAACAGATGTTAAAAAGGAACTGTGGATCGTTCCCTGCTCGCTCACTCATTATTTCGCAAAATTGCAAACGGCGGTCATAATCATCCTCATGAAGTTCCTGGACTAAATGTATTTTGTATGGATGGAATTTATTCTTCTTCAAAATGGTTTGTATGCTAGTTCGATTGATCCCAGACACAGATGCCAGCTGCCTCGTACTTAATGTAGGATCAAGATGAACTTGTCCCAAAACTGCAACTTCACTAGCTTCATTAACTATAGGTTTTTCAATTTCTCGTTTTTTATTGGCTACGTTCCCTGTCTCTTGAAATTTTTTTACTAACTCTAGAACATACTTCCTTCTGACATGTCGATCTTGATGTTGTTCATTAAATAGCTGAGCTGTTCTATTCGTACATTTATTGTTCATAAAGTAAAACGAAATGATATCTACCCTTTTAGCAATGGAATAAACCATAGTGTTTAATTTTCAAAAACAATTAATAAACTACCAACCAACGCTTCCAAAGAATACTAGAAAATAATTTGGAATCCACTAACTTTACGTTCATTGTGTGTATATAGCATTCATTTATGTTTTTTACAATTGTGTTTTTTTTTACGAAAGTGATAACAAATCGCCAAAAACCAATGAAATACTAAATTTATACCATTGGCGTACTTAACTCGAATGACTGACATTTTTACCGTTACTAATTGTTTGTACATAAGTTTCAACTTTAAAATCAAAATTCTTAATAAGTATTGGGCGGAATTATAAAATTTAAAGTCTGTTGTAAAGAGAATTGTAAGAGCTTTCAAAAGAAATATTACTCAACCCCCAATGCCATTTAAATATTTTGGGGTGATGCTTACCCTTGCTTGGGGGTGAAAGTGGCGGAGTCAAAAATACCAGCAAAGAATGTCCCCCTTTAATATAAAATCGACGGGTCTCAGTGTTCTTCTACAATCTTGACGCAGTTCCTGAAAATGGCTCTGTTTCGTTTTCATTTGGCCACCCTAAATGTTATTTTACTAAATTTAAAATCGTTTACTAAAGTGACACTTTACCACATGAAATGTCACTTTACTATATAGAAATATCTTTGTTAATAAAAAATCCTGGTTATTAGGTACCGGTAAAAACAAAACAACTTTAGGATGATTTAATTTGTGTTAACAATATATTATGTACCATTAAATTTTTTATCTGATTGTTTTGCTGCAGGTTTTACATAAACAGCAAGCACACAACCTAAAAGATCTCGATCGTCAGGTCGTAAGATGGATGCATTTAGAAAACGTTTGGAAGTACCCACGTAAAGCAGGTTCCCACGAAAACCTCCTAAACAAACAGAGGTTAAGTAAGTCGCAAACATTTCGATTACTTTAATGACTTTTGACGTTCTAGGGTTGACATTGATGACCTGTGAACAAGTTAGTCTCTTCAGAAATAATATATTTTTAGTTTATTTACACTCACGCGATGTCCTTCGTAGAGGGCGATCCACAGATTATCAGAGGAATCAGTTGTCATTCCATAAGGTGTACCAGTCAACTTGGGATGGTTTCTCATGTCGAACACAATCCTTTGATCATCTGGAATCACATAAAACTTAAATTTTTCGACACGGAGTCATGGCATCAAGCAAAATGAAACAAGTCATTTATCATTTATTTGTACATACAGGGTGTCCAAAAAGTCTGGAAATACCTGAATAATTTCTCAGGTAAATTATTTTTGGAAAATGTTAAGGTCATTCCTGTAGTAACGTTTGGCGAGGAATTCAATGGTGACCTTGGATTTGACCTTGACGATGACTGAAGGTTATTTCAAGGTCACCTCAATTTTTTTTATGGAACCTCCTTTTTCGAATGGGCGGGAAATTTTACGTCCAAAAACTCTAAGGTCTTAAATCAGGGTTGACCTTGAAGGTCATTCAAAGGTTAATTAAATTTGAGGGCTGGATATCTCCAATGGACGCAGTTGATGAAAATAGTTTAAAGCTCACTTAAGTTATTTTGTTTAATTACAATTAGTGGTGACCTCAAACTCGACCTTCTTGGTGTCCTTCAAGGTCATTTCAAGGTTTTTTTTTACTGAAAATCTCATGTGACGTCGGCAATCAAAAGAGCGAAAGTTGTCATACTTTTACTTTTAGCGTTACCCAGGAACATCGACGTGGACGTAATAATTTCTGTTCCCTTTGGGGTGCTGTATTATCGTGAGTACCCTTGCTCTCACGTTTGGGGTGTTTCATTATCGTGAATAAAGAAATTGACCTTGAAATGACCTTGAAAGACACCAAGAAGGTCGAGTTTAGGATCACTACTAATTGCAATTAAACAAAATAACTAAAGTGAGCTTTGTACTATTTTCATCAACTGTGTCCTTCGGAGATATCCAGCCCTCAAATTTAAGTTAACCTTTGAATGACCTTCAAGGTCAACCCTGATTTATGATCTTAGAGTTTCCCGCTCTATCGATTGCCGAAGTAGAAAACAGGGGGTTTCCATAAAAAAATGGAGGTGACCTTGAAATAACCTTCAAGGTCATCGTCAAGGTCAAATCCAAGGTCACCATTGAATTCCTCGTCAAAAGTTACTACAAGAATGACCTTAACAATATTCAAAAATAATTTACCTGGGAAATTATTCAGGTGATTCCAGACTTTTTGGACACTGGTTATACAATGCATAATAAAATTGACACTTGACAATTGGTTTATTCTGCACTTTATGGAACGTTTTTTGAATGATTAACCTGTGACTGATCTTTCGTTCATATTTCTTTTAATACGTAGTAACCAGATCTTTTTCTTACCGATGCTTCCAGTTTTTTCTTCAAAATCATAACAAAATACCAGTCTTTGCGATGAAACGGAAGTATATAGCCGCTTGCCGTCGTTGGACCATGTCATACCATTTGTGACGTTCGTCGCTATTTTCCTAAAATTCCCTAGATCATTCCCATCAAATACGTAAAAGTTACTATTTTCTGAAGCCAATGAGAGGTCTTTGTTTCTCTTTATGGTTCCTAATCAGAAATACAAAGTTTTAGGTCTCTATTTCTTTGGAAAAAGGAGGAGTACATTCTTTGTTCCACCAAATATGTTTACATGGACCATTCATAAATGAATCAAAGCTACGTGACCAGTAACTTTGTTTGGAACAGTATATTATTTCCTTCACATTAACAACTAAATTTCTATAAAATTAAAAATTATTGAAGCAATAACAGTTTGTCAGTGTTCATTGCAAACGAATCGTTAATATTAGTGAAATTAAGATTTAGGGATTTACAATGGTTTTAGTTGCCAGTCAATGATTAATGTGTGTTTCTTGGTCATCCTACATACATACTCCCAACCGTGTAGATAACACAAAAATAAACGACACAAGTTGAAGGAGAAAGGATTGAAGAGAAATTACATAATACAGGTCTGGGAAAAGGTTTGTGGCGTTTTCCACGATAGATGGCGTCAATTGCAAATAACTCACGAACCACTGATCACAGCGACACCAATAAACGCTCATTGTAAAGATGACATTTCAAGCGTTACTTTGAGTGTTATTGGTGCAGTGGTTGGAATAAAAAATTGCGCTATATTTCGCAATATTATTACGACAAAGGGAAGAATACTGTGCAAACTTGTGGAAAAATTTGTTCTGTGTATGGTGCAGGTACTTTATCAAGATCTGCTGCGCGGAAATGATTTACTCGCTCTCGTTCTGGTAATTTTGATGTGAAAGATGAGCCACGCTCTGATCGTCCAATCAGTGGAAAAGCTGATAAAATTCCAGCAAGATAAGCATATAAGTTGTGTGGAAATTGGTATGGAGCTAGATATTGAGCACAAAACTGTTTGGAACCATTTACACAGAGCTAGCACGTCAGAACGAATTATGCTGCACAAATACTGCCAACTCTTCGGAATGAAAATGGCGCACAATTCATTTTAGGAGACCCTTTATATTCTCCTATTGTATCGGCACCGTTACCATCATATTTGCATGATTTTCTTTATTTTCTTTGAATCTACAATTGTTCTTACCCAACCACAGTCTTCCCTTGCTGTCAACTTTACCATAATTAAATTGCTCCGTAGGTTCTAGATCATCAACCTTCATCAATAGTTCTATACTACCATTACCGGTAACTCTGTTGAAATTTGGAACACGTAGGTTAGGCCAGGTCAATTTATACAAGTATCTGTCTGCTGCTACTATTAACTCATCGTTATTCTTCCTAAATGGAATTATCACAGCAGCAGAATTACGACCTTCTGGAACAGAAAAGAAACAGGCCAGATATTATTATTTGTATGAATAGAGTGGACCAATTTCAACACTCACTTTTCAGGGGTTTCTTGAATTTAAAGATTCTTGAAGGCTCTGCTTTACTTTAAATGTATTAAGCTGATTTACACTAATTTTAAAAAAAAATTAAAATTATTACCAAATATGCTCTTCGCCTCCATTTTCATATTCGTCATATATAAATATTAAGAAGTTTGTAGAGGTTGTTCAAATTTGAGTTACTTTTTAAATTTGCCGCCATTTTTTTTACTAAAATGATTTTGGTTTTTTGACAGCTGTTAAGTAGAAACATGGCGGTTAATGGAGGCACATACGATTGAACACCTTTATTGTTAAAAATTATTTTAAATTTTGTGAAAGTTATGCAAAGGTTGGAACAAATGGAAAAACAAATTGTCCAGCAAAGAGCACCATTCGAAATAAATTTGAAGAAACTGGTACAATTCAATATCAAAGAAGTAAATTTTACAGTCATAGTGGTCGTTCACAAGAAAATATTGCAGCTGTCAATGATGGTGTCACAGCAGAAACAAATACATCAATTCGTTATCATTCACAGCATTTAGGCATTAAACAAACCACTTTATTCAATATTTTGCATAAGGATCCTCACTTAAAAGCTCACAAGTAACAATTAGCACAAGAATTATTATTAACTGACCATGGATTACGTCGTATATTTGTTAATTGGGCTCTTGTTTGAAAGAAGAAAATGATATTTTTTTTTAACAAAGTCATGTTTAGTGATGAAGCTAATTTTGAAATTGGTGTATAGGCATGTTAATAAACAAAATTGGCGCATCTGGGGTGAAGAAAACCCAAGAATAATATTGGAACAACCAATGCATCCACAAAAAGTGACTATTTGATGGGGTTTTTGGTCTAGTGGAGCGATTGGTCCATACTTCTTCCAAAATGAAGCTGGAAACGTAGTTACTGTGAATGGTGCTCGATATCGAACCATGATTAATATTGGCTAAATTGGGGCATATTAATGTGCAGGATATGTGGTTTCAACAGGATGGTGCAACATGTCATACAGCAACGAAAACAATCCTTTTGAATCAGAAATTTGGTAATCGAACAATATCTCAAAGAAGAGATGACAATTGGCCACTAAGATGATGCGATCTATTACCATTAGACTTCTTTTTATGTTTTTTTTTTGAAAAGCAAAGTTTATGCTGACAATCCTCAAACCATTCAACTTCAGCAAGAAAACATAATTGAGCAAATTACTCAAATTGAATTATGTGAACACGTGATGGAAAATTTTGCTAAAAAATTGTCTTTTCCATTATTAACTGCAACATGTCTACATTAATATTCAATGAAGATATCTAGTTATTTTGAATAAATTTTGTAGTTTATTAAGAAATTAAAAAGTTAACTCAAATTTAAACACTACCTATAAAAATAATAAATTTTAAAAATATGTATTTCTAGAACGCGCTTCACAAAATTTGACATATTTATTATTACATTTAATGTTTACAAACCATGCTAGTAATTCTACATTTCGGTAGTCAGTGTACATCTAAATTACTTTCTGTTTAGGTAGTTCTTTCAGAAATAATATTGTAATCTAATTGTAGAAATTGTTCACCCTGTATGTATTGCATACAGTTACGTATTGACTATAATTATTTATTTGTTGTATTTTTTTTACTGTTTTTGTTTAATTAGTTATTTCTGTCACATTGGAACAAAAGTTTTTAAATAAATTCAATTCCGTAGAGAAAATAAGGTAAAATGATTAAAATATATTAAAATGATAGTAACAAAATAGAGACATGACAAAATAGACAATCACAAAATTTATCTAATAGTTTAACAAAACTGTTATTAATTTATTAAACCGCGATTTAACTTCTTCTAGAAAAATTTGTTCTAAGGTTTATGTTATTACGTGACACCTGAAAATATACGATACCTAAATTAGATATAACATTCACAGAAGAAATAGCTCATAAGTGGAGCTGTCAGAACTGAGCCGCAGGACATAGGCGTACGCATTATTTACTAAAAATCAACAAATTAAATTGTCTACAATACATCAGCATAAACACCAACGGATAGGAATTAATTACGCAACATCCGCTCGATAACAAAGCAACAGTATACTAACGTGACACGAACGTGAAAAGAACGCCATTGAATTGAGGCTCTCTCTGACAGCCTTACTCATAAGTTATCATTTGCTTTGGTAATAAATATGGAATAAGATCTAAAATAAAAAAATAATAAATTATCTTTAGAAACTCAAAAGAAAACACATTAACTTGCTTAGACATTCTAATTAAAAGGCATAATGACAGAATATCGTCAGATTCATAGACTACTAATGGGGCGTTTCTTCGTAAACACGTGACTATTACTATAATTTTTTCACTCAACGCGATGACATTAATGATAAGCTTTTACACAAATTTGAGGTTATTCTGTAATAGTTTCGAAATTATCTAGTGTTGCCAGATTTATTAAAAATATTAAAATTCTGATATTTGAGGTTGTTTTTGAAATCGTTTCTTACTTATATTATATCATTGGAAAACCAAAAAGCTGCTCTATTTGCTCAGCTTAAAGTTCAATATGGCGCCCATAAGAAAAAAGAAAGTTGACGATTGTTTCTCGTAATCGAAACGTCGCAATAAAAATCTAAATATACAGTAAAATTCCTTGAAAAATTTGCTGGGAAAAAGTTTTTTAAGGTTTTAAAAATTCCCCTATATAAAAAAGTTACAGATGATTTTCAAAAACGTCACGTTTACTTTTTTTCAAAGTAACCTGAGGAGCTGCAAGCGCCATTGTGTTAGCAACAGAACTGTCTAAAACTGTACCCATCTAACCATTTTCCTATCTCTTATAGTTTCCAAGATACCAATAAATGCATCATCAAAACGGTCACATCTGACTTTAGAGAATACTTTCTAAGTGCGAGATATTTCTGTCAGAATTATGCAAATAAATATAGACAGTAACAAAAGTACATATATCCCACCTAACTTATACTTTTTTATTATGGTATGCCAGTCGTACTGCTTATAAACTGTTGCAGCAAAAGTGTCAATGTAGTATAACATTTCATTTTCTATATCGCAAAAGATACCATCAATGTGTATTGCTCGACATTCCGCCATCATTACCTCATCATCTGCTAGAGATCTAGAACAAACAGATGTTTAATAATTTCTAAATTTGGTTAATTTTTAAATAATGATGTGGATTTGCGCTATTCTTTGTTTTCATCGTCTGGTACAATCTATTGAAATAATTTGTTTGACAACAGATACGTACAAGTCAACTTATGCCTAAAGGAACTATTCGAGATCGTGTACCTAAGAATATGCCGTCATTCATGCATGATTACAAGCCGATTGACCTTCGATCATAGGCAACCAACTTTGCGTGATTGGCACTATCAACTAAAAATCTCTAAACCTCAGTGGAGCGGTTGAAATGTATTTAAATAAAATTCTTTTTGAATATGAACCGTTGATATTAACTTAATACATAGTATTAGAGAGGTACTAACATATGAAAACTTTTGACATGTACTTATTTGACTGAGACAAAGAATAGCGATGAAATGTAATGAAGTGACGTCACTGTGCAGTTGACAATAAAATAGTTATTACAGTTAATGGAAGGGGCACTTTATTTACCCCCGTTGAATATATTTGTCCTATTAGCTTACCCCAGCTGAATTTGAATAAGAAAGTAAAGGCACATAAGATACAAACACTTCATTTTTGAGAAATACAATCAGCATTTATCGCTACCTGCTAGTATAATCGAACTAGCTCGTTTAATATCACGCTCATATTGATTTAATGCAATTTCCATTGTCGTTTGCATTAAATTAGAAAATAATTTTATGTACAATTTTTTAATGTCGCTGATCGCAACAATTGTTTTTCTTTTATTTAAGTAAACGCTGATACGTTGATAATGTGTTTTCAGATTTATTTCAATAAAATTGTTTAGATAATATTCCTAGAATTAGAACACGACTACTACTACTTTAAAAATGTACAGGGTGTCCCAAAGTTCGCGTCTCGGGCCCATAACAGACGAACGAAAAACGACAGTAAAAACCTATTTAGATGACATGAATGGGGACTCGCTAAGGTCTGTTTTGCACTTGAAAAACATTTTTATCAAAATTCGGAAAATAAAAAAAATTACGTCAACTTTTTTTTCCACGAAAATACCCATTTTTATGATAACTAAAATTATCTATTTTTATGAACATTTTTTGTGCACATTTTTTCTATCTCTTCCTGAAAAAGTTACAATAACAAACATTATACAAAAATGTATCCTATTGTACTGATTTAATCAACATTGCTGTGAAAACAATGGCTGAAACTGCTGTCACAAGTCTGTTTACATATTAGTTTCTGTCAAACGTTATTTCTTCCATAACAAACAAACTAGTAAGTGGTTGTTAAAAATTAAAAAAATATTCACAAACAATGATAAAGTTTAAGTGTCGTTTTTCGTTTGTCTGCTATGAACCCGAGACGCGAACCCTATACAAGGTGTTTTCTAAGTCCATGCCATAACTTTAGGAAGTTATTTCTTAAACAGTTTTGGATTACAGCTTCCTAAAAAGGTATAAAGCTTCATCTCAGTTAATTTTCTGGACTCTTGACTATACCCATTTGAAACTGTATTTCTAATCCTATGTTCCTCTCCAATTTCATTGGTTAATATGTTTATTACTCAGTGATACTAGTTTTCCGTCAATGTTTGCTTTTATTTATTTAAATTATTAACTCTCATTTCATAAACCTCTGTATTTAAATAATTTGGTTAAATTTATTCAAATGTTTGATTTTGCAAAGACCAATTCAACGAAGATTCTGAAATTATTTCGTGAATCTCAGAATAAAACAAAGCAATCCACCAAATATACCTCATTATTAATTTGTATCTTTAGAAAATAGTTATCGGTAAAAAATTAAACGAAAAAATCTTTGAACTTTTAAGGAAACGTTTTGGTGGTGAAGTATATTAACTTAATAGCTTTACAAGCTTTGGTTAAATTTTCTGTATACTGGCAATGTATAAATAACACGTAATTTCATATTAAATGTAAAACGCCTTGTATATTGTAACACTTTTGTTTAAAAAATATTCACAATGAACTCCTTTCTATGTAGCACAGTTTCCTGATATTGACCCAAATCCTTTGATGAAGCGAAACACAGAATGTCGTTTGTGTAGGCAACACAAATACGCCCTTAGATTAGGGGAGACCATCCAAAGTGCTCTTCGTTTAAAAAAAAAAAATGGAAAGTTATCCACCATGACAGAAATATAAAAAGCCAGTATCATATTAGCCTCATCATGAAATCATTTGATCATACGTAAGAAGTTGCCTATAAAAGGATATTTGTAGATTAAATCTTTATGCACCACACACAAACCACTGCATAATTCAAATGTTTCGATAAAAAAAGTTTTAACAATGAATTCTCGCGAGCCTCCCTTCTAGCCTGCAACTGTTTCCTAATATTGACCCAAATCGCTTTGATGAGACCAAACGCAGAACGTTGTTAGTGTTGGCAAATGCAAATACACTCCCCTAGACTAGAGGATTTCCGTTAGTTCAGTGCTCTTCACTTTAATAAAGACGTTGCTCCCCCTGCAGGGATTGTCAACTGCCAATTACTGGCGTTTCACATCCTCTTTTACTAGAGCAGAAAATTGAAAAATATGTACTGCGGTATATGCATGATAAAGAATTAAACAGAAATGTACATATACTTACAAATATATTCGACAAGGAACTACAATTTATACAATTATACAGGATGTAAAAACTCGACTGGCAGAAATATTTTTCGCAAATGAATTGACCCCTTTATGAACCCTATTTATTTACTGAATCCTTTAATGACTTACCAAAATAATACGAAGACACATTTTTAGAGCCACTAGCGCTTACTGTTGCTCTTGTTTATAATTATTTACACAAATCGCTCCACTTATATAAGAATGTGCAGTTAACCTAGTTTGCCTCATATTGGGAGAAAAATAAAATGAATTTTGAGCTTTCTTTGGTATTAGAAACAACTTTAATAATAATAGTCCACGGGCCCACGTACAAAGAAAAAAATGATTACCAGCAAGCTGTAACTTTGCGTGCAGCTTAAGTTTGACGAGTCTCCCAAGATTTGACTACGAGAAAAATTCAACAGTGGTAAGTTTTCCCGTGATTTTCAGGAAAACATGTCAATCTGGCATAAACATGGAATGTTATGACCAGTACTTTTTTTTAAGTTTAAATGAAAGATATATTATTTTTTTTAAACCCCCCAAAAAATTTGTCCGACACAAATGTTGGTATTTTGAGTTTGTCCCCCACCCCAAATATGTCGATTTGGTGACATTATGGTTGGTGACAACCAGCAAGCTGATTTTTCTGGGAGGGTTTGGTAATAAGATTTGAAATGAAAGTATCTTATTGTCCGGCAAAATTCTTGAGAAGTTTTTGCAGTCCGACGCCCCGAAGATGTCAACTTAACGACAACATGGTTGGTGATAACCAGCTGTCGGACAAAAGCGTCATTATTTAAAAAAATTTCATATTAATCTAAGAATTTAATTGTCCGACAAAATTATCGTTTTTTTTGCTTGTCCGACAAAATTAAACGATAAAATTTTGCGGTTTCAATACTTACGCATGATGTAGAAGAAAAATTTATATTTAATAAAAAAAATATATGAATAAAAAAATTTTTGTTCAAATTTCTCAAGTTTCAAAATAAATATGACTAATTTAAATTAATTTTTTTATACAATTACAAAAAAATTGTATACAGGGTGGTTCCGAGCTAATAGGTCAAAGTTCATGGGTAGATTCTCAAAGCACAAATATTGCGATTTAGCCGAACTTACCTTAATCCAAAAGTTGACAGTTAAAGAGATACAGGGTGTTAAATGTAAAATATTATTTTAGTTTTTTTTTTCATTTATTCTTGAACAAATGCAAATATCCTCACAAAATTTTGAGGTTTGGAGTTCATTAAGTAGAGGAATTGAAATGTGTTCACATTTTGGTTAAAGTTCATAGAGGGCGCTGCCTGCAGTAGATTGAATGTTTTAAAAAGGACATAACTTTTTTATACTTTAAGGTATCATCATCTTTGGTATCAAATTCTTATTTTCCAACTTTTTTTACACAAAAAAACTACACTATAAAACTAGCTGTCTCGCACCGTTTTCGAGATATTTGGCTTTGAAACTTCCAATGCTATTGAATTAAATTACAATGAAGTACCTACCTATTAGGTATTAATTTAGCGGTGAAGTTTCTTAAGTTTGGACGAAAATCAAATAATTGACATATTTCACTTGTGCATGCTGTCATTTGTATGCTACTATCCATTAAGTATTATTCGTACCTAAATTACATCTTAATTTAAATTGTATGTACATAAATGTGAGATGGAATGCCGAGACTTCCGTTTTTGGGGTTACATGAAATCAGTTGCTTATGGAGAAACTATAAATACCTGTTAAGAACTTTGGCAGCAGGTTTTAAATGCTGCAAAGTCATTTCGCATTAAGGATTTATACTTTTACAACAAGACAATCTTTTAATAAACGCGTTGATAAATATATAATAATATTTTTAAAATTGGTTTAAAATTGGTTTAATTGGTTCTTCAAGAACAAAACTAAGTATGTGTAAACTGTTTGTCAAAACAAGATTGCAAATTTTAATTTAGAAAAACACACGCAAAAAAGTATGCATTCATTGTACAATTACCATTTTTTATAAAATAGTTACAATAGTTTATAAAATAAAATGTACGTATAAGTTTTTTGAACAAAGAATCATTTTGATGGAGATTAATTAAATTAGTTAGACATAATTATTTACGAATTTCAATTTCTGTTGCTCCTGTTAACAAGATAATTTTCTTATTTATTTTTCTTTATTTTTTCATTAAAATATTAATTATTTTATAGCGGAATGAACATTAGGTACCACAAAAATAGTTATTTTTCCCATTTTTAAGGCAAATTTTCCAATCTTTTTGGCGGACAAGTATATTATTATGTTATACATTTCAATTATTAGAGAAAAAAATCAAAACCAGATTGCAGGTTATCACCAACCATGTTGTCGTTAAGTCGACATCTTCGGGGAGTCGGACTGCAAAAACTTCTCAAGAATTTTGTCGGACAATAAGATACTTTCATTTCAAATCTTATTACCAAACGCTCCCAGAAAAATCAGCTTGCTGGTTGTCACCAACCATAATGTCACCAAATCGATATATTTGGGGTGGGGGACAAACTCAAAATACCAACATTTTTGTCGGACAAATTTTTTGGGGGGTTTAAAAAATATATATCTTTCATTTAAACTTAAAAAAAGTGCTGGTCATAACATTCCATGTTTATGCCAGATGTTTTCCTGAAAATCACGGGAAAACTTGAATTTTCCTCGTAGTCAAATCTTGGGAGACTCGTCAAACTTAAGCTGCACGCAAAGTTACAGCTTGCTGGTAATCATTTTTTTCTTTGTACGTGGGCCCGTGGACTATAAAATTTTGTAGTAGTCCTTACAATTAGGTCGCTTTATTCTTAAGGCAATTTTGGTTTTTCCAAGTTTGTGAACGCCCTGTATAAATTTTTAGTTTTCTGAAACTGGTTTTCGAAGTCTCAGGTCAAGTAAAAATGTTTATAAAGAACGACTTTTTGTTGAAAAATGAAAAATTATTTTTTTACAAGAGTACCTAGTTATAAGCCCTGACACACAGTATAACAAAAAAAAATAATTTCTATAAATTTTCATTCACTTTTACACATCCATTTCATACCTATATGTTCAATGAAGTGTAAATTAAAAAATGTTATTGTTTTAAATACATCTACATTCTGTCCATTTGGACAAAAAAATTGTTCAAAATACCTCAGTAAGCGAATTCCAATCTTCCCTTTTTGTCTAATTTTATATTCGGAACATCCTTAAAATATTGGAATTACCTCCAAACAAACACAAATTACTTGGAAATAATGTTTCCTTCGAAATTGTTTTTTAAAAAATCTCTACCGCATAAATATGAATTATCTTGCCAAATTCTTAAGTGATAAATGTGTTCTGATATATATTGTTCTATTCTAGGTGACCTGATGTTTTTTCTGGCAGTATTCGTGGCTACCTGGACCTCGTAGTTGTCAACTAATGGATCCGTGATTGGCGTTTCGTCAGAGATTTTCCAGTTAAATAGGTAAGAACACGCGTAAAACTAATTGCTGTTAGTACAAACTGTGAAAATTTAGTCTCTTTGATCTAATTTAAGATCAAGGCAAGTATTATATCATAATTTTTCTGACAGTTCGTTTTATTTTTAAGTACAGGGTGTTTTAAACTCGCTAGTATGAGCCTACTGTGAGGATACAAACAATTTAAATAAAATTTGGGACACGTGGGTGTAAGCTCTATTTTCAATCGAAAATATTATCTATGGGGTTTGACAGAAACGACCCAAGTTTTTTTCCTGTTAAAAAGCTCTATTTTTTCTAATAAACTTTTATTATAGAAATTTTTCTGTATTACCCATTTAAAAGTTACAAGCATTATCGTCCCAAAGAGTCTCAAAAGAAATTCCACCTAAAAATCACATTAGCGGTGAAAGAATCAAGTAGTCATTGAAAAATAACTGAATGTTCGCTATCTGTCCAGATGTGCAGATAGTCTATTTGCACCTTCAAGTCAAATTATGTCCGAACCTATGGACGACTGATGACATGACAAAGATTGCATCTCTTACTCCTGATTACAGACAGGATTATAAGTTAATGGAAGGAATTATTCGTAATTTATTTAGCAACGACATTATACCAACTAATCAACATAATTTCTTACTTCTTCTCCAGTTTGCTCCAGAAACGTATGTACATTATATGAATTCTGATGAACAGAAGAATGCAATTTATTTAGACCTGGAAAATACATGGTTTATGTGGTGTGCCCCAAAATTCATGCCCATAAATAAAATAAAAATAACTTAATAACTTAAAATAGTCCCCATGCTGGGGACTATTTTAATTTTATATATTGGACCTTACAAGAAACGGTGCTTCGGAATTGATTTCCTTTGCATCCCTTTTCATCCTTGATGACCTTGATCTCATCAATGATTGGTGCTCGAAATCGTTCCTACCTTTTAAGTATATGTTACGTGATGCATATGTCCAAAATCAACATCAAATTTATAAGCTAAATACATCATCTTTCCCCTAAGTTCAAATAACCTGGCATATAAAACACAGTTATGTTCAATTACTGTGCTGATTTATCAACTTTGTAATTAATTCGTTGAAACAGCTTTCGTCAGCAAACGTCCAAAAGCTCTTTTTTAAATCTAGACCATTGTGTTGCAGCTGTTATATGCACTCTGCCAAATTCGAATTTCGAAGTTTTACGAATGTCTAGACGGGATTACAAAATAATCTGTGAGCCACATGGAAATTCCATTTATAGTTTTCTAGAGGATTGGGTATATACCGTATGTGGGGATTGTTCAGATATCCCGTTTCAACTACATTGAAGTGAGAACGGAGATTTTGATAGGTTTAAAATTTAAAGGGAAACGAATAAAAAGTAGATTGGAAGTGCTTTTATATCTGTTTGTATTTCAATGTAGGAAAGTATAATCATCTGGGGAATAAATTTGAGCATGCAAATTTTAAACGAATTAGTCTCTGTCTGAAGCAAAGGAAATACCCTTAGGGAATTCTAATTTGCTATAAAAAAACTTTAACGGGGACAGTGAAATGGGAATAAGGGCACCAGTCTATTGTGAGGGGATATATGTCCTAAAGAAGGAAAAACTAATTAATTAATGGCAGAACTATTTAGAGCTTACTGCACAACTATGTTGTGATACTTTGCCATATTGTATCAGCTATCTTTTATCCGCGGTAACAACATTCAAGCAAATATTGAATAGAAAAATGTGTGATTTGAAGGAGCACTGAGACATTTCTCTGCAGGTGATTTTCAACCATTTGAGGGATAAGTTATATTATATTTTTTTGGTATGTTGTTTATCTACAGGGTGTGGCGTGTATAATCTACAAAAATTAAACTACAGCTTCCTGATGATATTTATAATAGAAAACTCATATACGAAAAAGTTCTATCTTCGCGTTTTTTTTGTAAATTAAAGTTCACTTATTCAACGAAAATGAAAGCCGTCCCTGTGTTATTTATTAAAAACTTTGGAAATGTTTTTATGCGACCCGAGACGCAACATTATAATTTAAGTCGGTATAATCTAATACTTGTAATACTAAAAGAAGGTTGTTACATTGTCAAAAAATTTGAGCAGTCAACTGATTTTGTATTTATATTGAATTAATTATTCACTTAATTATTAAATATTGAGTATCGTCCATCAGTCTTAAAATGTGAAAAATTCCAGACAAATGTTTTTATTTTGTAATTCCGCGATAGTGACAGTGTAATTTTTATAAAGAAGTAAAAAATAAGAATAGCGTGCCGATTACATTAAAAACGAGATTCTTATTTCTTACTTTGCTTAATTTTTTTAATTTGTGCACAAACTAGTTTTACAATGAACCGAGCATTTACTATTTCCGAACGTGACAATATGGTGTCAGTGTATAGTGCAGCCGGAGAAAATGCGCTCGCGGCGACTAGGTTGTACCGGAAACGATGGCCACAATGTCATCCCCCCATGTGCAAATACAATCCTACAGTGCGTTCAGCGGCTGCGAGATACGGGAGGTGTTATTCCTCGAGGAGAAGGACGTGGTCAGCAAGTGAACCTAAATGTTGAAGATGCAGTGTTGGAAAATCTTGACGAAGACCCCACAATTAGTACTCAACGACTCGCACAGCAAGTAGGAACCTCATCTCGTACCGTACATCGCATCTTAAGGTGCCAGCTGTTTCCAGTGTCATCTGCAATCAGTTCAACAGATTTTACCCCCGGATTGCGATCAACGAATGCGTTTTTGCAGATGGCTTTTACGGTAATGTGCCAATCAAGTAGACTTTCCTGCTTATGTTTGTGTAACAGATGAGGTGACATTTACCTGTGATAAAGCGAATTTCCATAATATGCATATATGGGCCGATGAAAATCCTCACCCGATTAGGGAAACTCATTTTCAACATCGGTCCTCGGTAAATGTTTGGGCTGGCATAATAGGCGATGTATGTACTTGTGGGTCCCTATTTTTTTGAAGGACGACTAAATGGACCAACATATGCTGACAATTTGGAGAACCGGTTTCTTGAATTATTGGACAATGTGGCATTACAAATTAGGGCACGTATGTTTTATCTTCAAGATGGAGCTCCTCCACACAGTACTCGAGAAGTAACGACACTTTTGAATGAAATGTTTCCTCAGCGATGGATAGGACGCTTTGGTCCTGTGCCGTGGTCACCTCGGTCACCCGATCTAACTCCAATGGACTATCTTTGGAGTCACTTTAAGTCATTGGTTTACAATACCCCAATTGCTACGATGAAAGAATTGCGAAACAGTATACTTGAAGCTGCTGACACAATTAGGGGAATACCTGGAATTTGGGAAAATATTCGCCAAAATTGGGTGCGTCGGTGCCATGCCTGTATCCGCGCTAATGGGGATCAATTTCAACATTTTCTCTAGAAATGGTAAGTTTTATTTCATTTTGTTCCATATTTTAATGGAGTTTGTTTGGTTCACGCAGTTGGCAACTGCAGATGCTTACGGATGTGGTTTTGTTTTCGAACACTTGCAATAACAACAATGCATTTAAGATAGTAATTACTATTAATTATTATAATAAGAAAATATCAGTTTCTTTAAAAATATCTGTTTATCTTAGTTTATACTTTTGCATTGAAAAATTCTCCAAAAATTGAGAAATGTTTTTCTATCTTTCAACGACGGTTTGTTTACGCGACTGGTCTACAACACGTAACTCATCGCACAGCACACGGACAGGACCGTTCCAGAGAAAATATTTTGATCCATGACTGAACTTTAATTTACAAGGCCATGGTTTTTCACATTGCAATAACATTCGTCATTTGATCTTATTCTTGGAATTGACCCCCTCGTATATTTTAGATAATACATTATTAGATATGTTTATGATCCTGATTACAGAGGTTCGTGACATCACTGATACCATTTTTTCTAATGGATTGGCTAGACCAATTCAGAACGAAACAATTGTAAGCTTCCAAGGAAATCACTTATTTAATTATTTATTCGGCTTGGCCGACAACTTCTTATAAATATTTAATTAACGTGTTGATCGACGAGCGCGAGTCCTTAATTATTTACGATAATTGTTTATAACATTTGGAAAATAGCGAGCTTTGACAATTTATAGTCTGAACCGTACTGGGAAATAAAAAAGTCGTAGTTTTCCATGAACGCTATAATAGCAAGGTGTTAAGGAATATTAAGATAACTGTTTTGAACCGGTAAAAGGAAATAAACTGAGATAAAGCAAATATATAAAAAAATAATCTCCTTTTTTTGTAGGCGGTGCTTAGGAAAACGACCTATTTATTTATATAACTTCAAAATTTTAATACTACAGAATGTTTCCTATTGGGCATTCCCATATGAGTAACTAAATAAGAGGGTTTTATTCTGTGTATTCTGTCGACAGCAACGGCAGAGTACCGCCATCTGTAGCTGGTGCAGCAAACGCCTCACTCGGAAACCACAGACCATAAAATAATTAAGGAAACTGCATTGTTTAGTTTATCTAGTTTATGACAATGATATTTAAATTAAAATTTAAAGAGAGTCTGATTAAAAAATTACTTAATAATAGTAATAATTTAAATCATATTAGAGAAAAAGATAACTCTAAATTGGTATTATAAAATCAGAGTAGAGTCAACAGTCACTCAATTGGTAGTTAGAGTAACTTGGATTTGAGTAAAATTCACTCATTTCTGATGCAATAGTTACCCTCAGTTGTACTCATGCTAATAGAGTGAAAATTTCACTCAGTCGGGTGTGGACAAAAATTGAAACATTATTGAGTAAAATTGAGTAAAATTTGAGTGATTTTTTGTACAGTGTACGTGTCCTTATCTGAGATACAGAATGGTCAAATATTAAATCTTTTGGGGTTTCTTCTATAGATTACTGTTATGTTAAAAAAAATCCAGTCCGTTTCTCACTAATACGTCTTTTCTAGATTTTAAAAACTATAATAAACTTCCTATAACATTTATTTTTACACTTTTTTCATATCTCGTAGTATAAAAGAGATAAAACGATGGTCAATTTTTGCGTGACCACCCTATATTACAGTATTTAAAAAAATAATAATAAACAAATGTTAAATATAAAAGTTGTATGCATTTTCCCGAAGCCCCAGAATTTGGTATCGAATCAAGCAAAGGAATATCGCAAAAATGAGTGTAAACAGACTTAGATACATTACATAAAACACTCCTTGATGATTCCTGTGACATAAAGTGTAATGGATGCATTAAACGTAAGAACAAGTGAATATAGGTACCGTGTCAATATTTAACTATTTTCGTCATACAGTAAGAGATAACCATTTAAAATTCATAACATTTCATAAAAATTCATAAAATAACATAGCTTTCACCCAAAAATTGTCCAAGCTGAATGAAAAATAAAAAAGAATATGAATAATGAGAATAAAAGAGATTGCCCACCATTTCCTGATTATCCGGTACACAAATATAAACTGACATCATTCCACTAGAGAATCAGTCTTTATTTCTGTAGGTTTTCAGAATGTGCCGACAATTAACTGAATTTATGCTATAAATTATTATCGATCATCCATCGCTTCGCTGGCATGTTCGTCACAGTCAAATATTTGCTTTTAATAAAGACTACGTTGATTTTTATTTTCCCAGTAGTAAACAGAACTTTGTTTGAGTCGTAATACTTCGCTGCTAGGGGTGTCTAAAAGTCTTCGAGGAATTTATTTCGTGATAATTAAGTCTCTTGTGTATACGGTGTACATTTGGTCCAATAGTCGAGAATCTTAATTTTAACATAAATCTTGAGGACACTTTTTTTCAAATGACAGTTGATCAGAATGATGACAGACAGGTATTGTCATAAAAAATTTAACTGGAGACTATAGGAGATTCTAAAAAATACAACAAAACGCAGGGCAACTCATACAAATCGATAGAACACTTAACTGTAAGAGTTAAAATAATTAATGTTTAGTGAATCGCTAGGGAGAACACATTGGCCAAAATTGTACATTGCTTCTTAAATCCCTGCAAATTCCTGGAAATCGTTTGTAAATCCTATATTTTTACATCTTTTTCTTTCAATATCTTCTGAACTTTATACAAAGTGACTCATAACATATTTCCATTCTACATTTAAACGTATGAAGAGTGTTCTAATAAACATCTGTTTTCCTTCAATGCATACATCTAAAAAAAAAAATAAGTTAGGAGGCTGGACAATTAAATAATGAGACCGATTTTTTTGCAAGATGTGGCAACCCTGCAGCTTGCGTTGATACTCCATTTTCGACCTTGATCTTTAAGCTACTTCTAGTCCAAGCGGCACAGTGGTGCGATTGCTCAGTTTTGAATTGTGCTAGGGAGGATATGGTTTTGTCACTCATAACTGAAATCCAACCCAAATTTATTGAACCGTGTTATCACTGGTGATGAGACTTGGTTTTTCCAGTATGATCAAAGATCGCAATGGTGTTCAAAGAGATCACCCAGACCAAAAAAGCTCGCATATCCTAATCTAAAGTGAAATGTATGTTTGTGTGCTTTTTCGATCTAAGGGCATTATATTTCTATAATGAAGTTCTCGAAAGACTTCGAAAACGGATTCTCGTGTCCGTGCAAACATTGCTGATGATTGGATTCTTCATCACGATAATGCGCTATCCCATACTGTACTGTCTGTACAGTTCAAAACGTATTACAGTACTACCATAGCCACCGTATTCACCGGATATCGATCTGTGTGACTTTTTTCTATTTCCAGGGTTCAAAATGGCTGTCAAGGGACCCCATTTTCAAACAACAGAAGATGTCAAAATCTCTGTAACGATGGTCTTAGAGGACGTTCCAAAGAAAAAGTTCCAGGAATGTTACCAGCGCTAGAGTAAGTGTCTGCAAGCAAAAGGGAACTATTTTGAAGAAGATCACACTACAGACGACTAAACACATTACCGTTATTTTTTTTCACATCAGTCTCATTACTTAATTGTCGGACTTCGTATATGCCATCTGAGATATCCTAAGTTGGGATATTTCAGATCTATTTCAGGTTGTATTGTAATTTTATTCTATTCCCTGTAGAACATGCAAGCTCTCAACAGGTTCTGCAATCTGCATACACTGTACCATTAAGGTAACCCCAAATAAAAATGTCTAGGATATTTAGGTCTGATGATCTAGGTGGTCATTGCGCCGGTCTACCACAATCAATCCACCCTTGGTTTGTAAGTTTCGTTTATGTACCCCTGAACCCATAATGAGCACTATCGTACTTGAGCCACAAACCATGTCTGACATTCAGTAGCACGGCTGCAAGTAATGGCGGTAACGCTTCTTAATCAATCAATCCACTATTTTTGTCCAAATTCAATTAATCCACTATTTTTGTCCAAATGTGCAAACAATTTATGTGCGCCACTATGTGAAATTATGAAAAAATCCTTCGATACTGGTCAGTTACCATTGGATTGGAAATTATCTAGTGTGACACCAATTTTCAAAAAAGGTGACAAACTTTCCAGTACCAATTACCGACCAATCAACTTGACGTCTGTGCCATGCAAGGTTATGGAGAGGATTATTTGTGAAGAGCTCATCAAATTTTTACTGAACTATGATATCATACCTCAACACCAACATGGATTTCTCCCTAGTCGTTCGGTTGTGTCGAATTTACTGCAAGCTGTTAATTCCTGGACTATATGTGCAGACAACGGACAACCCTTAGATGTTCTATACTTAGATTTTTCTCGAGCCTTTGATAAAGTGCCGCACTCCCGTCTGTTGAATAAACTGAACCACTTTGGTGTCCGTGGCAAACTTTTAAACTGGATCAAGTCTTTTCTAGAGGATCGCCAATTTATGGTTCGTGTTGCTGACAGTTTCTCCGAAAAACGGAAGGTATTAAGCGGTGTGCCGCAGGGTTCAGTCCTTGGACCAATTTTATTTCTAATATACGTGTCAGACCTTACCAATAACTGCAGGTCTCAAGTGTTATCTTATGCAGATGACCTTAAATTGTTTTCCTCGCCTTCTTCGCTTCTACAAGAAGATCTTGATATGATTCTGAATTGGTGTTCTGAATGGTTGTTGCCTCTTAATCCCGAAAAGTGCTGTGTACTACACATGTCCAAAACCAATCCTAGACTAGCATATAACATTAATGGAATCGAACTACCGAGTGTTACACATCAAAATGATCTTGGCGTTGTTATAACAGAGTCTCTTTCCTGGAGTGCACATGTTACAAAAGTTGTGAAAACGTGCAATCAATTAATTTTCATAATTAAAAAATCTTTCTGTGACCTCACCATCAGCATGTTTCTCAAGTTATATAAATCCTATATTCGCCCTCAGATAGAATTTGCCGTAGCCATATGGTCTCCGTTATTAAAGCAGGACATTGCAAGATTGGAAGGTGTTCAAAGGCGTGCTACAAAACTCCCAGTTGGTTTTAAACATCTTACATTTGAAGAACGTTTTATGCGCCTCCGTCTTCAATCATTGGAAGTGCGACGTACTCGTGGTGACCTCATAACAACTTCACACTTCACTTCATGGTGAATTATACTGTCCAGAAACGATATTTCAACTAAACACTGATTCTCGTCTTAGAGGTAACTCCTTCAAACTTAAGAAAGAAAATTTCCACACTCGCAACAGACATAATTTTTTACCTAATAGAATTTTCGACCAGTGGAACTCCCTACCAGATTATGTGGTTTCGGCACCATCTCTTAATTCCTTTAAGAATGGACTCGATGGCCACCTTAATACCCAAACAGGATAAAAAAATTTTTCTACAATATGCATACATATTTTATCTTATGTTTTTACTGTTTACATTCGTGTCATTAATTTTTGTTTCTTATTTTTCTCTTTTTATTGTATTTTTCTTATCAACCATGTGTAGGATAAGCTTTTTTTTGTATTAGAGCTTAACAAGCATTTGCTTTAGCTCTTAAAAGTTCTTAATAATAATAATAATAATAATAATAATAATAATAATAAATACTGTAAATATGCAGAACTGAAGTATTCTTTCCTTTAAATACGTTTATACATTATAACACCCTGTCACTTGTCGTACAATATTTGGGCTATAGTTTTATGGTAACCATCTTTGTTCGATTTCCTTCCGTGACTGCTTTATATCGTTAGTGAAGATGATTTTCAAATATTGCAGGATTTCACCGACGTAAATCTCATTCGTCATTATTTTTTGCAGTTAATCACATCTTGCGATGTCTCGGGGGAAGCCCGCCCAAACCGATCAAGGCTGTCCCTATCGAATGGGGTGTCCTTCACCGACCTCCACCCCCGAGGAACTAGAGAGGAGGGCCATCATCCAGAGAAATGACCTGCTGCTACACGAAGCAGTCATCAAGAACGACACCGAGGGTGTCAGGAAGATACTCAAGGAGCCTGTAGATATTAACTGTAGGAATAATGTAGGTGTTATTGGTTTTTCAAGTTTTTATACAGGGTGGTTAAAAAAAATTGTCGAATATGAATTTCGGAAAATGTGGAAAACTCGAAATTTTTAAATGGAAACCCTTAATTTTTTTAACGTATTCGCATTCTGCACTAAAATTTAGTGTAACTTTGTTAAAGTTTCCTTATACCTAAACCCAGTGGTTTTCATTTTATTTACGAATAAACATTTCCCTTTTCTTAAAATGATGTTTCCATCTGTTTCTCACATTTTAGGTTGGCCATGACAGATAAGTAACAATCAACATGACAACTGTCACAGGTTTTTAATTGTTAAATTTATTTAGTTCTTTGCTGTTCTAATACAATCCGGTGATATATGCTATTTATTTGGGACACTACAAAATAGTATGTAACAACTAATGGCTGATTTACATTTTGTGAAGTAACAAGTATCATTGATGATTCCTAAAATCTGTGATGCTATATATATAGTTCTTCAGTCCATTTCATGACAGGAATATCGTTCGTACTTATTTACTTGTCAAAAATAACGGCCTGTCAAACAGTTAAATAGTGTAGTTCGGGCGGGCCACGTTTGGCGGCGCTACGATTGCGGGGAGTACGCGGGTGTGCGGGGTTAGCTACTTAACAGAGAAAATAGACCGTGCTTCTATTCACTTTACTTTGCACTCGCACTTCGCACTTGCACTAATCACTTAACAGCGTGAGCGTTTACACTTTGATTTTACTTATCACTTAACACCTGCACTTCTTACCTGCACTTGCTACTTAACAAAATGTAAATCAGCCATAAGGAAAATTTTATGCATAGAGTAAGGCAAGCATTTGAGCATCTACCACCGGATTCTATTAGAGCAGCGACCCACAACCAACTAATCTGAAGGTGTGAAAAATGTTTAGAAGTTGAGAAGTTGAAGTAAGACATTTTGAACATTTATTAAAATAAATTTAACAATTAAAAACCTGCGACAGTTGTCATGTTGATTGTTACTTACCTGTCAGGGCCAACCTAAAATGTGCGAAATTTTGCTGACAGTCTGCATCTGTCAATTTTTGCTTAAAAATCAAAATATCTCGGAAACGGTAAATCCTAAGTACGGAGTGTGCTATATGTTTTCATCTTAAAAATAGATACTCTTTCCAAAAATATAATAATATACAGGGTGTTCCATTTAAAATAAGAAAGTTAGGATCGACTTCCGGTATAACCGGAAGTACGATGACCTTGAAAGTATTTTTGCTTGGTAGGCCCCACAGTCCGTATCACACCATCACAATTTCAAAAAAATCCTTCCAGCGGTTTCCCAGATATCCATCGATGGATTTCGTGGTGGGACACCTTGTATAGATTACTTTCCGATTACACATAAACATTGTTATTTTTAATATAGTCCACAGTACAGGCCCCCCTTGGAAAGTTGATTACCACATACTTTATAACTCCTGAGGTGCTTCGTTTTGACGAGTCTACCACATTTTTCCTCCGCGATTTTTCTCGATTCCTCCGCTTTTCCACTCGGAAAAGTCCAAAAACATGGCAATTTCCCGGGGTCTTGAAAACTCAAGACCACATCTTTTATTTTTAGCTTAAGTAACTGGAAATTTTGTTGCAAATGCCGATTTAAATTTGTCCGACAGAAATTCCTCCGACATTGACGTGTCTACCGGTCGAAACATGCCAAAATAACAGGGTATTGAAAATCAATTACCACATAGGTAATTTTTAGTAAAATTAATTGTAAATAATTAATTCAGTCAAAAAGTATTGTTGTCCGACAAATTTCAAGCCGCGTTTTTTCAGTCCGACAGCTGGAAATCGGAATTTTCACGGGGTATGAAAAATCGATTACCACATATCTAATTTTCATTTTTTCCACTTTTAAATTTACTGTACAAAATAGTGATATAAGTGTCCGACGATTTAATGTCCGCAAATTATTAAAAAATCAATAAATCAATAAACGTGATGAAATTTAATTTTTTCACTCCAAAAATTTCATATTTATAAATGGTTATTAATTATTATTATGTAAATTATTATTTGTTTCAAATAAATAATTATAATATTGCTTATTTTATGCTTAAAAATTTAAAAGTTATAAACAAATGAAGTTATTTTTGAGGCGATTAATACGATCTTAGTGCATAATGCATTATTTCTAAATAAATTAATATTATACTTGATATAAAAATCCTTTTTTCTCTTTCAAGTTTTCATTCGCGTTTGTTATTTTTCTTTACAAAAATTTTCCTATTTTTCTAAAAGAAAATCCCAAAACTTTTGTGCATAATTTTTTTACACCATACATACTTTTTTGAAATCGTTTAATTCTTTTCTCGATATTTATTTGGCTAAATTGAGCATATAGAGATTTACAATTACAAGAATAAAACGAAAAATATATACAGGGTGTTTCAGAAAGACCTCCCGTAAATAAAGGGGGTGATAGTATGACAAAAAATGAGAATTTTTTGTCTTATGAACTCTATGTCTATCTCCTCTTGTTTTCGAGATACAGAGAGACAAAATAAAATTTTTTAAATAACATTTTTATGAAAATTTCCAAATGGTGCGAAATATTTTTATGAAATTTGGTAGTCCGAGGTTTTTAAGGGTGCCAAATACGCTAGTCTAATTATTTTTTGTATATTTCATAGAGGGCGCTAGTTATGCTACATTCTTATTACAATTTAAGTTATATTTTTTTTAAGGTTAG
Source organism: Anoplophora glabripennis (assembly GCF_000390285.2). Taxonomy (NCBI): domain Eukaryota; kingdom Metazoa; phylum Arthropoda; class Insecta; order Coleoptera; family Cerambycidae; genus Anoplophora; species Anoplophora glabripennis. The sequence continues at coordinate 53,035 of NW_019416805.1, forward strand.
ATTTTTTACCAGTCGGGCTCCAATTTCTATTGTACAATTTTATTTTCTAAAAATAATGTACTCTTGTTAGAACTTCCTAATGTGGACGATTTTCGAGAAAAAAGGCTTTTAATTAAACTCTTACAATATTACACTATAAAATAAGTGACTTTTCTCAAAGTAAGCTTGAGCTTTGAGAAGAGGAGATAGACATATAGTTCATATGACAAAAAATTCTTATTTTTTGTCGTCCTCACCCCCTGTATTTACGGGAGGTCTTTCTGAAACACCCTGTATTGTATATTTATATGGAATTTTGCTTAATACATGAAAATACCTTATTAGAAATTATAAATACATGTGCACATTTTTTACGAAATTTTTTTCATCATTTTTTGTCGGACTGACGATTTGCGGATATATTTTTGTCGGACATTACAATTTTTGCTTATAAAAAACACTTTTCTATCGTGTGTTATTTTTGTCCGACATGTGGTAATCGATTTTTCATACCCCGTGAAAATTCCGATTTCCAGCTGTCGGACTGAAAAAACGCGGCTTGAAATTTGTCGGACAACAATACTTTTTGACTGAATTAATTATTTACAATTAATTTTACTAAAAATTACCTATGTGGTAATTGATTTTCAATACCCTGTTATTTTGGCATGTTTCGACCGGTAGACACGTCAATGTCGGAGGAATTTCTGTCGGACAAATTTAAATCGGCATTTGCAACAAAATTTCCAGTTACTTAAGCTAAAAATAAAAGATGTGGTCTTGAGTTTTCAAGACCCCGGGAAATTGCCATGTTTTTGGACTTTTCCGAGTGGAAAAGCGGAGGAATCGAGAAAAGTCGCAGAGGAAAAATGTGGTAGACTCGTCAAAACGAAGCACCTCAGGAGTTATAAAGCATGTGGTAATCAACTTTCTAGAGGGGGCCTGTACTGTGGACCAATAACTAGTACAAGTACTTTTTAAATTTATCAAAAGGCTATATAAACTTGAAAGGGTGCTTTTTAGGACAAGATGGCCATCGGACAAAAAATCTAATTTTTACTTATAAAATATACCATTCCGTTTTTTAGCATCAGCCTTGGAACACCCTGTATAGAGTATTATATTTAATAAATTAAAGCAAACATCCTCTATAGCTCAAAATATTGTTTCATGCAGTATTTTTAAAACATTAAGTATATAGTTGGCATTGGATCCTGTAGTTTACCCACTCCCTTAAATAAAAGTGAGATTTTATATAATGACGCCGCATGTCAATAGCGAGAAGCCTGTCATCCGAAACAAGTTATGGAGCTTCCAAGTTAAAGCCATCCGCGTTGTAAGCACAAATTTTGAAACAATAGCGGGGAGTTGTATGGTTACAGATTATATTATTTGCCAGAGACAATGCCACCATGAACAATAGAGCGTATACGCTATAACCGCAACTCGTCGATATCCCATTCATATTATGGGAGTAATTCAAAAATGTGTACGCGAGATTGGCATTCACAGCTGAGGTATCACGTAAATCCTCTGAAATGATTTTTCCGCGACGCCAACTGCATTTGAAAAATTTATTGCCGTTTTATGATTCAATATTAAAAGTGATGTACATGTGGCATCATTTAATCATTTATTAACGTATAAATGATATTGTCAAATAAGCGTTTGCAACAATAAATCAAATTAAAATTATTAAACACTACATGTATTTAGTGAAAAAACAACAACAGACACCCTTAGAGTATCGATTTTTATCAGCTTTGTACATGTTGATCCAAGAAAGTCATTCTTGGCTTTCGAACACCCTGTAGCAAAATACAGTAAAAATTCAGACTGTGAGCAAACAAAAAAACTCGAGTGTGAAGATGTAGATTCCGGTAGTGTTATTAATTCTGATATTTCGGGTTGGCCAGGCACAAAAAAAGTGCAAACCCAAAGATCTACACACATACAGTGCCTTCATAAATGTCCGAGTCCCACGTGACCGCGACTGTTAGGCAACCAAACTTACAATGGAATCAGTGACACAAAATTTCCTAGACAGAAAATGGAGTACATATTACAATTCTTTACAAGCATTCAACTTTAATTTGCAAAATATATTTCTTTTTTCAATAAAAAACAATTATTTTTTACAATTTTACTTACAAAACAATCATACTCATTTAAGATATTTTGAATTTTTATCCCATTCTATATTAAAAAAGTATTTTTTGATTGGAAGAAGTTGTCATTTTAAAAATATTAGACCTCTTTAGCAGTAGTGACGTCACATACGCCAAATAATAGGCAACCCCATATTGCACATTGTCATGAAGAATTTCTCAATATTTTTACTAGATCGACTTTCGACCTTATGTACTTTGGTTATAAGTGCCAAAAAAATGGCTTCTTTGTCATGACCTTAAATATCGCGATATTAGAAATATTTAATATTATCAAACACCAAGTGACAAAATAAAAGAATTATAGACTTTATATATTTAACTTTATAAAATAATATTTACTTTTATAGGAATTAATAAATTAAAATTATATCAATATTACAGAGCATGCGCATTAAAGATAATTACATGTAAGCGAGGTAGCCTCGCAACAAGAAAGGTTTGGTTGTGATTAAGAGTACGTCTATAATAAACCACTCGAAGAAAAAAACACTCGATAGCACACAGTACAACAACAAGAAAAACAATAAAAATACTTACTAGAACTAGAAAATGCCAAGATTAAACAAAACAAGAAAAAATACACTAATGATGACAGCGATAACATATCAACAAGATCTCACCTGCGTATGAGGCTATTCTTTCCAAGCATGAGCATTAGGAATAACACGGTTAATGTTAAACTTTATTTAAATTTAGGAATATTTTTTTATATCGTTTTTTGTAAGTTTTAAGTACATTATACATATATCTACATGTAAATAGTACACAAGGGTCAGATTCGGTCTGTACAATTTCAACTACGACAATTTGTTGCGGTTTGCCTAAATATGTGACGTCACACTAAAAAGGTCTATTGAGATCGTAAAGACTATACTACTGCGAAAATGTGCTATAAAAACAAATGCGCCTTGTTCTGATGTAAACAGCGTTTCTACACAAATATACAAGAAATAAGAAAGCAACAAATGAAAAATAACCTTAAAATATTCGATTAACTTACGTTAAAGCGTCGAATTTTCGGTTTAATTTTTTTTTTTTTTCAACTCAACAGACAAAAATTCATTTGTATAAAAGCGCAATAGTCCAGTCACGGAATCATTTTGGCTACCAATTTTTTCGCATGGAATGGATTGACGTGAAATTTGAACTGTAGCTAGGGAATAGCCCAATAAACAAAAGTTATATAGTGCCGATGTGTGCTTTTACCCTAGGAGTGGATGGAAATTTTTTATTAAAATAACCCCACGATTTGAGAGGGACGAATTCTAATCAAAAATTGTTCTATAAGTATTTTTTGTACAGTCAATACTTTTTGAGTTATTTGCGCCTAAACGTGTTCGTTTTAAGCCCAAAAATGCATGTTTTTGAGCCATTTTTCGCGAATATCTCAAAAACTGCAAGTTTTATCAAAAAAATTATCATAAGCAAAAATGAAGGTAATTAAATAGCAAAGAGATGTCTTTTTTAATTTTTGTAGGTGGTATAGAACCCGAGCTCCGAGTTATGACTCCCAGAAGTTGAAGTCAATTTCAAAGATACCTGTAATCGAAACGTTCAACGTCCTGTAGCGGAAAAATTAAAGATTTTTCGAGGAAAACTTATATAACACTTATTAAAGTTCTTGAAAAGACCTTTAAATTGAGTGGTGGTAAAAGTCGTTAGCATGAAAACTAATGAAGTTACAATCAAAATAAAATGATTGTCTTGATTTTTGAGAAAAAAATAATCGGTATTAAAATTAATGACTTGACGGAAAAAGAAAATAAAAGTATTCCTTCTGCAATTTACTTTATTTATGTATTAACAGTAGATTCTGGGAATTTGAACGATTTAAGAGCCTAAATTTAAAAAAAATATTTCATTTACTTTTGAATAAAATTTTTAAATTTTTCAAAAAATTGCCTTTTTTCAAAATATTTCAAAAATGAACAGTTATAAAAAAATGATAGAATAAGAAATTGTAGGTTTTTTTCTTACTGAACAATTTGCTTTTTTTAATTTTTGTAGGACAAAATTTGAATGAGTTATGATCGTTAGAAGCCCAAAACTAAGCTCAAAGTCTGCCTTTCCTAAGCTCTTTCAGCTTACAAATCTAAAAAACGAAGGGCTCAAGAAAACTGCAAATCACAGAACTTAAAAGTGCTTTAAATTCCCTACAAAATGGTTCTGAGCGGGTAAATTACCATAATCTTTCTCTATTTTGGAGCACTTGTAAACTGATTTGAGTAAGTATTTTAATAATATACTTACACACACGTATCCGAGTTCACATGTATATGTATACTTGATATTAATTTAATAAAAAAATATTAAGAATAAATTCAATAAAATTTAAAAAATATATCATCATACTCAATATAATTTTTAGGAAATTTTTCTATAAGGGTAGGGTTTTTTATGAGGGGTAGGTTTTCCATAAGGGTTTTTTGGGTGGCTGAAAAGTGCCAATATATCATAGATCATTTGAAAACCAATAAAAAGTTTATAATTCATGCATACCATTAAAACATCTCAAGCTTTCAATAATATTTTTTTGTTTATTTTATTATTAGGGATGGTTTTTAAGGGTTGCAACTTTATAATGAGTCGTAAGCTTTCTAATGAATAACAAAAGAAATGCAATACATTGTGAATGCTCCAAAAGAATATTTTAAACTGTTAAAAACTTTTTTCTATTTTTTTTGTCTATGGAACGGTAGTTTTTAAGGATTGAAAAGTAATTAAATTTCATAAATTATATTAAAAAACATGAAAGGAACTTTATCCAACATATTTGAACATGAATTGAATCTTTAAAATACGTAAATCTGCGAGTTTCGCATTATTTTCGTACACGGGTAGCTTTCGCACCCAAATAGAAAAAAGCACACATCTAGACAATATAACATTTAAAGTGGGGGGTCAGATGAGCTTGTGTGCAAATTCTCAGGAAAATCCATGCTATCCGAACAAATTGGGAGCTTTTACCTTATTTTCGCCTTCAGTGACTGGACTACAAAAATACTAGTAAACACTGCTAAATTGTACAAACAAGGACCGGCAGAATTGACGTTTCAACTAGGGTTCTAGTCGGCAACTTTTTCTTGACAATTTCTGAAATACCAACTTAAGAAAGTCATTTATTGAACGCCGAAACAAATCTGGTCACATAGGATTCGGACATTTATGTAAGTACTGTGTATTTAGGGTGAAAACGGACCTAAAAATCGCACAATTTAGCCAAAGAATAAGTATTTGTTTTGTTTTCAAATGATCTGCGAAGAGGATGTTTTTTTCTTTTGTTTGTCTTTGGTTTCCGGTATATTTTGTTTCTAATTCCATGGTATCGCTTTCCCATTTCCTTGAGGTCCTGATATGATGGAATCTTTAGCTCTGTTTCGCTAAAGTTCCCAAAATTGTCTGGAAAGTAATTGAGGTGTGATTTTCTAAGAAAAAAATCCGTTGTTATTTATTGGAACAGTTTTGTAGTTTTCTATACCGTTCTCGGTGGAGTAACTAAAAAATTATCGAACCTTTTTAGAGTAAAATTCCTTTCGGCGCGGTTCATACAATTTTTATTACATTATTCGAGTCACTTCGCCCATAATGTTTCTATATTTATCTAAATTGCGTCTACGTATTTACGAAATGCCGCAAGGGCAACGCAGTCGGACACCTGAGACTTATAAAATTAAAACAGACGACCAATAGAGACCGGCGGACGCGTGAACGCTGTAAATTACCTCCTCTAATTTAGATATTACATCTAGATATCGCTGGATACAAACAACTAGTTAATTACATGGGGAAAATAAACATAATTTCGTGTGCGCTGACACTCATTATTACTGTTCAGACCTTGTCTACCAACCGTTTATGAAGATAATACCTAAAAAAATGAGGCTACACTAAAAGCCGGCCAATATAAAATTTTTTGTACTATTCTATTTATTCAAATGTCAAAAGTGAACTTCTGAATGTTGTGTACAAACCAATCAATAATTCAGAAAATTCAATGACGGGGCCTTCGCAAAGCGTAACGGGGTAAAATGCATTGTTGTTGGAAGGAAATAAAAGTATTACTTATTATTTCTTTATTATATAGGAATAATTGAAAATCATAATAATAATTGGGGAACGATTTTTTTTTTAAAAATACCGAGTATAGTCCTGTCACTGAAGGCGAAAATAAGGTAAAAGCTCCCAATTTTTTCGGATATCATGGATTTTCCTGAAAATTTGCATACAGGCTCATCTGACCCCCTACTTCAAAAGTTATATTGTCTAGATGTGTGCTTTCTTCTATTTGGGGGTGAAAACTACCCTTGTACGAAAAAAATGCGAAAATCGCAGATTTACGTATTTTAAAGATTCAATTCATTTTCAAATATGTTGGATAAAGTCCCTTTCATGTTTTTTAAATATAATTTATGAAATTTAATTACTATTCAACCATTAAAAAATCCTTAAAAACTACCCTTCCATGGCCAAAAAAATAGAAAAAAAAAGTTTTTAACAGTTTAAAATATTCTTTTGGTGCATTCACAATGTATTGCATTTCTTTTGTTATTTATTAGAAAGTTTACAACTCAGTACAAAGTTGCAACCCTTAAAAACCATCCCTTATAATAAAATAAACAAAAAATATTATTGAATGCTTGAGATGTTTTAATGGTATGGATATGTTGAATTATAAACTTTTGACTGGTTTTCAAATGATCTATAATATATTGCAACTTTTCAGCCACCCAAAAAACCTTTATGGAAGACCTACCCCTCATAAAAAATCCTACCCCTTATAGAAAAATTTCCTAAAAATTATATGTCAGTATGATGATATAATTATTATTTTTTTAATTTTATTGAATATATTCTTATTTTTTAATTAAATTAATATCAAATAAAACATTTTTATATACATTATAAATGGATATATTGTACAAAATGTTTTAAAAATACACAAAGATGATGGTAATTTGAAAATTGAAAATTTTACCGAAAAAATGCGATAAATTTTTTTACCATAACCTTTGTAATTTTAAAGTTATAAATTCACTCAAAGGGAATATGCAGTTTTTTTGAGCCCTTCGTTTTTAGATTTGTAAAAATCAAGACAATTATTTTATTTTGATTATAACTTCATTAGTTTTCATGTTAAAGACCTTTACTTTACCACCACTCAATTTAAAGTCTTTTCAAGAACTTTGATAAGTGTTACATAGGTTTTCCTTGAAAAACCTTTAATTTTTCCGCTACAGGACGTTGAACGTTTCGATTATAGCTATCTTCGAAATTGACTTCAACTTCTGGGAGTCATAACTCGGGTTCTATACCACCTAAAAAAATAAAAAAAACAATCTCTTTGCTATCTAATTACCTTCATTTTTGCTTATGATCATTTTTTTTTATAAAACTTGTAGTTTTTGAGATATTCGCGAAAAATGGCTCAAAAACATGCATTTTTGGGCTAAAAACGAACATAGGCGCAAATAACTCAAAAAGTATTGACTGTACAAAAAATTCTTATAGAACAATTTTTGCTTAGAATTTGTTCCTCTATCGAATCGGGAGGTTATTTTTAATAAAAAATTCCCACCCTCCAGAAGGGGTGGCATCCACACTTAGAGTAAAAGTACACATCGGCACTATATAACTTTTGGTTCTAGGGCTATTCCCTATAGCTGCAGTTCAAATTTCACGTCAATCCATTCCATCCGAAAAAATTTATAGCCAAATAGCTTCAGTGACTGGACTAGTATTGTACTATCCTAGATTTCTGAAACCGTTTTTATAACTGTAAAATTTGACCAGCAAATGTCATTTATTTACGGCACTGTTTTGCAATGTTAATAGAAAGAATAAAGTATCTGAAGATAGTTTATGAATAAAATTGTATGTTGAACTGAAATCTTCAGTGGAAGAATTAAAATAAGAAAAAAAACTGGGCGCTTTCGGCTTTGCTTTAACCACAATTCTAATTTTGTGTCTTTGGTCTGTGTCACAATGAAGAGTAAGTTATTACAGTACAACTCTTTATCCACAACGAATAATATACTTCTGTACTTTTGTTGTATTGTTGTAGAATTGTTTGTGATCGTATATTAAATTTGATACAGATTGATGCAGAATTTAAGTCACGGTTTTTCATATTGTTTGCCGCTATTTTCATAACATATAATGTATAAGTCACTTAAATAAAAACAAAACATACAAAATCATAATTATTCAAAATGTTTACCATTTTGCGAAGCACGTAATCGGGTACGACTGACATCTCCGAGAGCTTGCCCTTTTTATTTTGCATATCTGGCTGTGTGGGAGGCGAATAATAAATTTTACCGCTACCCGACGAGATAAAGTCAGACTTTGTTAGATCGACAGATATCGGTAGCCTTAATTAAGTTACTAGTTTTTTCAGCATTCTCATTACTTCAGTTGTACTAAAATTGTTGTATGTCAGTTATGGACAAAAGAAATGAAACAATTTATTCCCCCTTCGATCATTTGTTTCATTACATTTAAAACAAAGAGTATTTGGAATTACTTTCGTGATCCAATGTATCTATTACATTAGTCTATTTCCATTTACATCGTTCGATAGCTAATGGATCTGAAACTTTAGTAGTTATACCAGGAAGTAGTGTTATATTCGTATGAATTCGTATTGAATACACGGTAAAAAAATCAATAAAGGTACGAAGTGAATCCATTGACCGAAATTATTCAGTACATTTTCATCATTATTGAGCATTTTAATAATATTACATATTATGTGATAATATTTGGACTAAAACTGAGTACTTTCACTCAAATATAAGCACGCGTTAAATAAATTCTGCAGATAAGCTCGTATTTGGTGCACTTGTAGCTAAATTCTATGGTTGTCGTGCGTTGTCTTTGTCTATCCCCATCATCCCCATTAGGTCACGGAGACGATAGGGATAAAATTTTAGTTGTACTTGTACTAATTGAGTGATTCTTTTTACAGTGTAGTTGTTCAAAATGTACCATCTATTTCTACAATGATCGATGATTAAAGCAGCTTACAAGTAATATTAAACAACCGCCTTCTCCATATATATCTCTCACTCACTTGTAATTAAGATTAGGGATGTAGACATTGTGATAATCTTGCTGTTCGATATGAAATGGGCCCGTAATGGCGTTTAATTGATTTTTTTCTTAATTAGTGCAAGTATTTCCCCCAGGCCCAACCTAATGCGCAAATAAAAATGCTGCACGTTTAGTACATTAAATAATTACTAAATGTTCGCCATATGGGACCCTGACGCAACTGGAAATTCTAAATAGCCGTCAAATTTGTGGAAAATACGAAATTACAGTTGTTCAGTCCTTCGTATCGGCCCACAAATCTGGAAAATTATGTATAATTATGAACGTTTAGCGTTATTACTATATTTTTTTCTAGTGTTAGGTATAATCGATAGTGAGAGAAACAGAAGTATTTATTGAACACATGTAATCAATTTGGAAAGGTAAAAGGTTATATAAAATAATTTTCGTCAAAGCACCTGTAAGCATACTACTTGTAGTATGTAATTAAAAAAGTTTTTTTGAAGATTCTTATACTGAAACTGAAGTCGTTGGAATCAGGACAAATAAATCACACCGCTGTAAATTCGACGTTTTATTTATTAGACATAAACTTCTTCAGCATATCGACCTGAATTATCAGACAGACTTTGGTGTGACAGTTACGAATCCCTTATGCTCACATCTCAAGTACTGTAAATAAAATTAATTCAGTGTTGTTCCTGCTTAGAAAGAAATGTTATTTTGAGCAAAACGTTTCCGATTTAGAAACGCCATTCGTATCAATATGATTAACATTAAACTCAAGGACAAACGATATGTATTAAGAGAATACAAAAAAACTGTCTATACGGAAGGAAATAACACGTGTCTCCAAGTATAAGGTTCTAAAGGAACACTAATCCATTACATCATAACTTATCGTTATTACTTCAATGTCCCACACTGTCCTTATACATTATGTAAAACCTCACTCCAAGTGTTTTTCTTTCTGCTACCATCGATTCTTCTACGCAGTTCAGATTTTAATGTAATTGCTAACGAACGACGACACATCCGCTTGCCGCTACTCGTAAGGTGAAGGTTCACAGGTGCATTTTACCGAGGACCTTTTACATATTTAATATGGTGTCGTTAGCGAACGGAAAAGGTTACACTGGTGACAGTTTAAAAGTTTAAAGAGAACTGTAAGCACCAACGCAAAGAAAAATAAATCATTCAAAGCATTTCTGGACGTTATTTATGATTTTGCAATATTTCTTAATATTTCTCGGTCAATTATTGGACATGCACGCAAAAAGGGGTACAACATTTCGACTTATCACGTTGAGGGACGTAATTTGTGAGATATTTTTCTTTCACAATTAGTTGTAGAAACAAATGTACAAAGGAGCCTATGATTAAACGTTAAGAATATTTATTTACTCTTCACAGTAAGTACATACTACAAATTATAATTTGGTAGTTTTCTAAAAGTGGTATCAGATCGTTCGTAATAATGTTGTGTGTTGAAGTTTTTCAATAAAATTAACATTTGTCCTCATTAATATTATAATAAAAAAGTAATATACATAAGAGACTATAGACTTCGATAGATATATACTTTAACTTACAATTTGTCAATAGAGTGAATCAATTTCATTTCGTCGCAATAGCCCGGTCAAAATAGACATTTCAAATAACGAAAATTCCTACAGAGCTAAATTTTGGTGTGGAGACCTTGGGTACACCATTAGAAATAAAGTGTCAAAAGTCCCCATCGATCCATTGTGTGCTAAAAAAGTTATTCGGGGTCAAAAGTCAAAATTTGAGGTTTTTTGGATATTTTTAGAAAACGGTATGTTTTATCAAAAAAGTAGCCTTAGCAAAAATTATAGACCTCAAAATTATCTACAAAAATGGTCCTTATACTTTTTTTTTTAAGAATCACCATTCCCGAGATATTGCGATTCTAATAATAGAAGGTGGTTTCCCCGGTAGGTCTACTCCACGAACTGTTATGACGGAATTTTCAGGGACAATACTCTTTTAATTGTATGATGCCTATTACTATTGATATTGGTAATTGACTTTAACTGTAGTTCTGATTTCTTTTGATATTTTAATCTAATTCATACTCTACAAAGTCGACTTCAACAGTCATGTCTTCTTCGATTTCTTCTTCTTCCTCTTCTTTTGCTGGATGTTCATAAATTGTTCAAATGAAGATGAATCAGCTGTCTCTTCATCGAAATCACATGAATCTTCGTCTGTTGTATTCAATTGGACATTTGAGCAAGACTGGCTTTGGCAATTAGTACACGCTGGAGAACACAGTAACCCTACTCTTCTACAGCCATATTTAGCACTACAACTTTTTTGCAATTGCAAAAAATAGTGTTTAGGAGTTTTTCTAGAGCAGGTCGAAGTAAAGTTTGAATTGGTTCCAAAGTATTATCTGTTAATTTCCAACCCGTCTTCTGGGTTCAGTTGATTGCCTAGCCATGTCTGAACTTGATAGTATACTTGATACAAGTGTTGATTAGCAGAAGCCGATGTTGGAGGAAGAGAAGATAGTTGTACGTGTTTCTTGTTTCGTGTATTTTTTACAGAAGTTAAATATCTGTATTTATCTATACAATCAATTTTTTTTTGGAGCTCCTTAACAGCAAGGAGAAAGCGAATTCCTTTTGTGATTATTGTTTGAGGTGAAGAATCAATTTCTGCAATCAATCAAATCATTTTTTCCAAATAATTTTAATACTGATGTTTTACCCCTTCTGAACATTGCTGATGTAGTATCGCAGCCGGTTATCGCATGTAAAAATAACATATGGTTTTGGCATTTTGGATAAACAGGTAAACTTTTTGAAGAATATATTTCTGTTCGCTGTTGAGCCTTTCCAGGTTTTAAAAAGTATATAAATTTATCAATTGGAGTCCTTGCAGTGAATAGTATTAATAAGTCAACATCTTCACCAACTACAATAGTTGTATTTGTTGAATTAAATTAATCTATTGCTGTTTCAATTATAAGGACATCTGTGTCATTTTGACTAAGGGACTGAGTTTCTTTTGACTGTATATTCTCAGAATAGTACATATAATACATATAAGAGACACAAATAGGCATTTTTACTGGCATTAAGTGCCTGACTATGTATATACGTTGCATATATGTGCATATGTAGAAGGTGACTCCTTCAACTTTTAGAATCGCCATTTCTCAGGAATGGTGGTTCTTAGAAAAAAAAGTATAAGATAATTTTCAGATCTATAATTTTTGTCAGGACTACTTTTTTGATAAAACATACCGTTTTCGAAGAAAATCCAAAAAACCTCAAATTTTGACCTTTGATCCCGAATAACTTTTTTAGCACACATTGGATCGATAGGGACTTTTGACACTTATTATTATTATTATTATTTCTAATGGTGTACCCAAGATCTTCACCATAATTTAGCTCTGTCGGAATTTTTGTTATTTGACCACTATTTTTATGACTAATTTGACCGGTCTACAATCAAATACAGTGTATAGTGCCTACATTTACATTATTACTGGATGTTGTTGATACTGTGAGATTAACAACGCAATGAGACATGGCAGGATTGTCTATGTAAATGTAAACGAAAGATCTTAATTCTAATTTTTTTAATAAAAATGAAATGGAACATGGTAAACATTAAAAAATACGCTATTTATTGATTTTACTTTATTTTATATAAAATATTATGGAGGAAAACGGAACAATTTCTAATAATAACAAATATAGATATTTAAGGTATTTATTTTTAGAAGGTATTCCGAAAACTGAAAGAAATAATTTTTATTATTTATCTTCTGCTTTTTTAAAGAAGCATCATGTCACAAAATATGCGTATTGATGACGTTTTAACGTTAATGAAATGATAATAGTCTATGATCCCGACTTCTAATGAAATTAGAATTTTGATAATATAATACATATATACACTTGATTTGGTAGACTTCAAATTTCCCTACACAGCTATTTTTAATAAAAAATAAAGTAATTATAGTAATAGTACTATAATTACTAAATCAAGTGTATATATGTATTATATTATCAAAATTCTAATTTCATTAGAAGTCGGGATCTTAGACCATTATCATTTCATTAACGTTAAAACGTCATCAATACGCATTACTATAATAATAATAATTAGTATAGTAATAATTCTATTCAAAATTCTATTCGATTTAATTCAAAATTAAAGTTCAATTCAAAGTTACCTGTTTACACCTGGTTTTATGCAAGGAACAAAAATGTCGACCAAACTTTGGCATATTGTATATATATTTCTTTCGATTGGTAATAAATTTATCCAAAAACTCAATAACTACATTCATGAAAAAAAATTAGCAACTTTAATTTTTTTATTAAAAATAGCTGTGCAGGGAAATTGGATGTCGACCAAATCAAGTTTTGTATATTAATACATTATATTATCAAAATTCAAATTTCATTAGAAAACTCGATGGGTGAAGGTCGATCTAAGTTGGGATCTCGTAGGTACTATAAAACAAATGTAAAAAATAGCAACTTATTTTTTACGAATTGGAAATTGCTTTGCTGCTTAATAAAACATAAACAAGGTGCCTCATGCGATATAAAAATGTGTTCTAAATATTGTATGCTACACTTCAAAATCTGGACTGTGACCAAATACCCTACACAATTTATTTAACAATGTTGCATCCAATTAACAGAAAATATGAGTAATGTTGTATTGCAAATAATAATATACAAAATTTATTAACCACGAGTGTACCTTTAAAGTTGCTATGAGAATCACATCATCTTAATAATGTAGTCGTACACACCAATAGAAAATATTTTTAGATAATTAAGTCTGCAATAGCCTCTCAGGAGAACTTAAACATATAAATAAAAAATGCACAATCGCCGTTTTGTTCATACAATCAGAAATTAAACCTGTTCTTCTTATTTAAAATGCCCTTACTTAAACTTGTTTTACTTAACCTAACGTCCAATGTAGGATGTACCATTATTCTAGTAGGTTAAAACTCTTAAAATCCATTTACATATATCAAACATGCTTGTCAAATTCGTCATAACTGCATATTATTTTACGTACCCAAAGTTAAAATTATAACAGCCCAAATGCACTGTGTTTGAATAAAATGTCCTATTTAGACATTTAGACATATTAATTCAGTGGAATCATACCATTTCACTCATTTTAATAATGAAAGGGCTAATTATTGAGGTAGACGTCGATTCTAAATATTATCCAACTAAAATTACACACATATATGAAGAAAGTGGTGAGGCCCTCTAGCATACTATGTATTTGGACCCCTAGAAAACGATTCTGCCATGGAAAATGCTCCGTCATCCTCCAGTTCTTTTTATATGGCAAAATCACATCTAAAAATACAGCATTATTCGCCGATGTTTAGTTGATTTTTAAATTTTAGGGGTGGTTTCTTGCTATTCGTTCAAAGCTAAAGTGTTGCAAGGGTTAACTAATCTTGAAATCCAAATGTACCCAAGGAAAAACCTACTGTTCGCATAGTTCTAGCTGCTTTTCAGGTTTTAAGGTGATTGAATATTTCCTATTCCAGAATCTTGTCTGTGGATCCAAATACAAAGACTTATTATTCTTTGTGTGCTTATCGATTGTTCTGTGGTAAATCTAAAGTTTCATCTGTAATAGATAGACATTGATATAACCTATTAAATGTTGAAATTAATCCCTTCAAAAAACATTGAATATGTTCTCAGATTTGTATAAAATCATAGAAGGCATAAGGAAAAAACTTTTAAAGAGTTTTTCTCATAATAATCATGATGTCGTTCAGGATGTTTTAAATAAGAACAATAGAAATATGAAATTAGATTAATTGTACCAGTGCATGCTGACTGTTGTATTTATTTCACTTCAGTCATATGTTGTACGGTTTTCAGTATGGAAGAGCACCCCTACACTGGGCTTCGGCTAGGGGTAACTTAGATATAATGGAAATGCTTATTGCAGCTAACTGTGATATCGAAGCTAGAGATAAGGTAACCTCTATTAATACCAGTAAAAAATATAAGTAGTTCTTAGTAGTACTTCTTCAGTACTTCACTTAATTCCTCATGATTTTGACGTCTTGGTACCAAAATAAAGCATATATTTGTCTATTTAAACTTTTCATGGTGTTAATAAAGTGAATGTTACCAAGATTGTCAAGATCTGTTGAGGAAAGTTATTCAAAATATGGCTTTTATGCAATTAATATACTCTAACTACTACCTACTACTAACTGTACTAACCAAATTTCTTTCAGTACGGAATGCGTCCTCTCCAGATGGCGGCCTGGCATGGTCATCCACTAGCCGTCCAAATGCTCATTAACTTAGGTGCCTGCTCACACGCCACTACTAAGGTACATTAACCTCTTTCTAACATCCCAAGTTCCTCTTCCAATTAATGAAAATACAGTATTGTACTTTTATTGGATCAGCAAATTGTATTAGTCGTTTTGATTTTAATTGTTTTCTACAAATTGTTTACATGTTACTATTGTTATATGCGTTCGAAGCTACTGATAAACATTCATATTTCATAATATTTATATTGTTAACTGAAATAGTAGGATACTACCCAGGCAAACCAATAGAAGTACAATATATTTTTTAGGAGCAGCAAATGAAGTTACCAAAGAGATTAATAAGGCAATTAGAAAAAATCTAAAATAATTTATCAAGTTTTGCGACGCTGAGACGTTTTTATAAGGCAACATAAAACTGAAGGAATACTGAAAAGTGGATAATCCACACAATAAAGTACATATTTGAAAAGTAGCAACATTTAAATATGTTAGTTGAGTTTGTTCTTTTTGTTGTAATGATTTTTACTTATTCTTGTTACATATTAGTTAACAACACTTGTTTTTATTTCTTTGATTTTTTCCTTTTAGCCAATTCGACGTAAACTATTCCTCATTTAGTCAAATGTTTGACATGTATAGTAATTGTAATGCGATTCCGATAAACATCAGTTTGCTAATTGATATTTCATTGATTGGTAAAACAATGCGGACTATATCTAAATGGATTCTATGAATTGTAAAAATGGAAAAATATCGTTACACATTCAATACCTTTTTATATTTGACTATTAATACAGTATGAGAGATATTTCTTTATTTAAAAGTTTCTCATTACTTTTGTTGATAACAGCAAAAATTAACACATGAATTTCAATTTCCATTTCTTCGTAAAATCAAGGTTGCTTATCAAATCTGTTTCTGAAAAAAATTTGTATAAACTCCCTATTTTCAAGTATGGAGAACCAGATTTACTTTACTATTTATTCAGTGACAACGGAAATTTATATAATTTCCTTATGATGCTTTTAGCTCTCTGCTTTGGATGTGTCTACGATATCAACTCAGTTATAAAGCGATAAATATGGCTTGCTCTTAAAAGCACATCTAAATGACTTCATTCGAAACGTAGAAATTGAGTAGAATTTATCATTTAAAATAAAAAATCGTGTGTCATTCATATTGTCATTTCAAAATAAGTCAATACAATTGCTAACTTCGCGCCATTATTTTATTGGAAATATAAAAGTGGTCAAATTATTAATAATAACAATGCGATAGTAATTTTTCTTCTATTGATGTATGCTAAACAAAGCAATAGACTTCTGTACAATGTAAGTTTGTTATAATTGAATACAATGGTATGGTTAAAGGATGGATGGATTTACTTTTAATGGTAAGAAAGACATGACTGTCATAATATGTCAGAGAGAAACATAAAAGAATTGGTCGATTACATTACCAAATCGTTAAAGTCGAGCTACTGAATAGGTAGAATATATCCGGTAAAATATATCTAAATGAAAATGCTTTCATTGGAACCAAAACGCGGTGCCGCTCTGGTGATCAATCAAGATTATATTGAGCTTTAGAGAGTAAGCTTTATCTCGAAAATCACCCAACTTTTGAATTTTTCCAATGGGCCTAATAACATAAACATTACTCCATCGCCCTCCTATATGAGCCAGGATATGCAAATGACCAAAATGGACAATAGATCAATATGCGACGGCAGACAGATAAATTAGATAGAAATTTTAATCCAGTTTGAAATTTTCAAGCGCTTCTAGACAAACAGCTCGATAACCGCTATTTTAAAATATTTCTGAAGTGTTTTAGACCTGGGAAAAGACGACTCCACCTATTCAATTCTAAATCGTTTTACATGAATATTGTGAACCCGATTCTACTTTTTGTTAAGATTTTCTCTCTTTCTTTAGAATCTTCAACTACCGTCACTCTGGGCACATACTTCTCAGTAACACACGATAGCTTAACAGTATTAACATAAAATTATAGTCATTATATTAATTATAGTAGTAGTACCTACATAGTAGCAGTATAGCAGTAGTTATAGTGACCCAACCGACCTTATTGACGCTCAGCCAAACATCTTACATTGCTGACATTTTCTAATAGTCATATCTTTCTTACCAATAAGAGTAAATCATCAGAACTTAATATCTAACAATTAGAAAGTCAGCAGAAGTGCTGACATACCCGAAAACAATTTTTTTTTTATAAGATAACTCTTCAAAAGATATTTTCGTCTGCTGTTCTCGAACATTAGGAACAAATGACCGTTTATAACTTTTGTTTTCTGCACATAGATAGTATGTAATGGTTTGTTTGAAATTAAACTTAAAGTTTTAATATCCATCCAGCTAATTTAGAAAATAAAAAAGACTTCATCGATCGAATTATTAGTAGGTAGGCACTCGCTACAAGCAAGAACCAATTTCAGTATTTAAATATTCATAGCCAATGAATTTGACAAAGTGCGTGATCGTAGTGTTATCCGAATTCAACAATGAAGCGGAACTGTAACAAACAACCATAAATTACGCCTACTTTGTTTCCGTATAAATCCTTTTTTACACATATCAGGGAATCATTTATTATTTATACATGTAGATTTGAGAATGGCAATTAGAGGAAGTGAATCATGAAACCATTCCAACAAGTAGAGCTGAAATCCAGTTCAATAATGGATTTTGTATTTCATGGGAATAAGTAACCATTTTTGAAGAAATTTATTTCTTTTGAACATAAATTAACTCAGAATATATGTTTTATTGGAGTGATTGGTTGTCGAAATATGAATTAAGGAAATGTTCCTTTCTACAAGGTGTTTCATTCATTAACACTGGACACAGTCGTGTTAATGAATGGGCGATTCCTACTGTCAAAATAGGAAGATTGAGCCAAAAAAGCCTTAAGGGGGGCGTTTTTAAGTACAATTTTCAGTGAATTCTTGACATAACTAGGTTTATCCAACATATGGTCATTCAATATGTAGCGAAATTGAACTGAACCTGTTCCGCTCATTGCCCTATTTTGACTTAAAGAATCTTTCATTCATTTGATTTCCATTCAAAGTGAGACACCTTACACTAAATCTAAAATCATCTAGATCTTGGCAACAGAGTTGGCGTATTATAAAACCGTATAATATATTAATTAAATTTTGGATTTTAAGAAGTTCTTAGAAGTTTCTGATTTACTGCAATATTAGTTTAAAGTCACCGTTTCCACCGTAATATCGATACTTTGTTGAAGCTACTAGCAATTCAGTATTTCCAGATTTATGGTGCCCTAAAAGTGTCGTAAATTCCACATTTCGCGCGTCCTTATTGTGACTAAGTTAGATATCGATCATTACCTTTATCCGCCGCAAGTACAATTTTTATCTAGGCACAATACACGTTGCTGATGTGTGCCGCACGGAACAACCGGGTAGAGGTTGTGGACTTCCTGTTGGACACTTTGGAGGACGTCAAAATTGACGCCGTCGACGCAGACGGACAGACAGCGCTTTTCCATGCCGCCCTCTTTGGTAATGCTGCGGTCGTGAGGAGACTCATCGAAGTGGGGGCGCAGCTGGATAGAAAGAACAAGGTAGCGGTCTTTCCTGATCATTTTAGAACGTCTTTCCTGAGCGCAAACACCAAAAGTCGCAGTGTACGTTATTCTCTCTCTTTTCCTTTTTTTCTTTCTATCAATTATCTTTTATATTAATCTTTTAGGAGATGTTGTAGTTATTTTAATTTTAAGTTCCTTCACTGAGCAGTATGAATAAAAATGGGGTAATCCTTTTACTATAGAAAAATACAGCTTTTACTTAATTTTATATGAATCAAAATAGAA
The DNA here is from genome assembly GCF_000390285.2 of Anoplophora glabripennis. Lineage (NCBI taxonomy): Eukaryota > Metazoa > Arthropoda > Insecta > Coleoptera > Cerambycidae > Anoplophora > Anoplophora glabripennis. Next base: position 72,424 of record NW_019416805.1, read on the forward strand.
TCAAAATCTTTCACTTCAAGTCCAATTCACTTCGATGTCTAAATTTTGATATTTGAATGGTTACTATATTATCTCTATATGACCTTTCCAGAAATATATCGTTCTCTTCTTCAGAAGAATTCACATTTGTTGTGTGCACTAGTCTATGGATTCTGGTGGATGATTTGAAGTAATTGATAATAGTCATGACAAAAATCTTCTTTCTCTCACTAGAATTCTGGTCTTACTTACGTCCGTGAAATGACCTAGATTTGTTACGTGCTATACATCTGTTGATTTATCAAAGAGAGATCAGCACCCGTAGAGTACATGACAGATATAATGCATTTAATTAATTTAAGTATACGTAATTCTTGTGGGAGCGGAATTTAGAGACGACCAATTTCTGACAATCAATGATCAGAAGGTTACCGTGACTTTAAAACGTGCACCACAACTCCATGGACCATGGTCGACACATCAAATATGAATACCAGTCAGAAGACTTAATCTCTTTTTTACAAAACTTCTAACGAAGAGGTATGTTTCTCGAAATGTCAACAAATCTAAATCGACGACATGGCAACCACATCGGAAATTGTTCAATCATTGACAACTGCCACGATAACTTGCCAACTAATCTGAATGGATAAGATTTATTATCGTTGAGAAATAGAGCGTTTGCTTCTCAGATATTAAGATGTCTGATCTATAAAACTATGTCCTATGTCTTTAAAAAGATTACAGTATGAAATGTACAAAACAACTGTCAAACAGCAATTTTGAACCAACAGAACTTGTGATCAATGGAACTCATTTCCATGGTTCTCCCAATGGTCAAAATTTGTTCAAATTTAATACGTAGGCAAATGCTATGAGAACCACATTGTTATAAATTTGACCAGGATGGTTCACAACTTATCAAATAAAAAAAAATTAAATGTACAGAATGTACTAGCTGCATTCGGCACATGTCTACCGGAAAATCGTTCTGCGTACAGATGAGAAGCTGCTAAAGCATTTTGTCTTGCTTCATCATAAATTAAAACGATATCCATCAACCCCGAGTTGCTGTACACCTAAGCCGTTTTTGGCACTTGAAAAACTAATGTAAACACTATCGCAATAACGATAATACTAAAATCGGATTTCAGTATTCGGAATCGCCAACGCACAACGCGAATGACGCTGGAGACTACAGTAGCCCACCGATGTAAAGGGTGAAAATACTACAACTTCAATATTTTTTTCTCGGAAACTGTAAGGTTTTTATAATTTTTTTTTTGATAAGTTGTGAATCACCCTGTGTATCTTCAGCAATTAAAATAAAATATGTTTGACGACCAGGCTTTGAAGAATCGTATAAAGTTTAGTAATTTTTTGCTCTTAAATAAACAGAGATGGCAAGTAGATTTTAGTATATTTTTCCAGTTCCTATTGAATTTTATATCAATAAGAATAAAATGTGCTACTTAAATCGCTTTCTGTTTTGTTTTTTCTATCTTATTTTATTATTAGATGTTAGTTTGTAAGTTCTTTATTTTCCGGTAGTCATAAATTAAAAAATAACATATTCACAAAATCTAGGTATTTTCTGGAAGAGTAGAAATTTCACTATATTTAAATAAATGAATCGTTTTTTAGTTGTGTTGATATTATCTTGAATAATTATTAACTACAAAAAATCGAACACAAAATCTAATACAAGTATCTTTAAGTCAAAGGTTAGGGCTTCTAATTTTTTACAGACAGAAACCACTAATACCTCGGATTGACATTAATGCTTTACCAAGTAATTACACCACAATCGGAGAAGGGAGCTTAGAGTAAATTATTAATAGAGACAGACGGTTGTGAGGTGGTACAACGAAACGAGCTGATTTATTTACTTAAATAATTGATTTCCCATAATCAAGGTGTGATTTAGAGAATGCGACTGCTTAGTCGATATTGTGATTCCTATAAATAATTGATAATCCGGGTTCAATGTCTCACGATAAGACGTATTATGTCTACATTTAGATACTGCACCAAATTCCTTTTCTTTGCAAAAAGATGGAAGCAAATTCGCATCCTTAAAGGCTTATTGGCTTCTAAGTGAGCTACAGTCTTTAAAAGATTGTCAATTTTTTTCAATAAACAATGTCGAAGTTAATTTTTAATCGTAAAATATACATCTGGGGGAGTATGTTCCTTTATTGTGAAACAGCGTTACAAGGAAAGTGTTCTGATATTTCTTCTTTTTCAGGAATCGAAAACGGCCCTCCACATGGCCTGTCAAAGGGGTCACTGCGAAGTAGCCCAACTCCTCTTGGCTCACGAGGCTGATATGGAATCTAGAGATGAAGAAGGAAATACACCTCTTCATGTAGCTGCTCAGAATCAGCAAACGGAACTGGTCCACATGCTATTAGACTCTGGAGCAGACCCAGACAGTGAAAACTTGGTAAATATTTGTTCCTTACCTTAACGAAATACGGAAACACACTAACCATCTTCTAAAGTGTTAGAGATAACTAAAATCTATACTCGGGAATTGATTGTATTGGTATATTTACCACAGTTTCATAATTTTTTGTATTTTTTTGTCGCATCAGAAAGAAAAAATATATATTAAACTAACCTCTAGTTTTTGCCCTATAAGGTTGGTTAAACATTTTAGAATCACGCTGTATGTATAGGGTGTCAAACTCGATCAATTATATTTTTTCCAGAAACATTCCCAAATTTTTTTCCTGATAGGATTTTTTTCTAATAAACTTTTTTTATTATATAAATTTTTCTGTATTACCCGTTTAAAAGTTATAAGCAATATCGTCCTAAAGAATCTCAAAAGAGATACCACCTAAAAATCACATCAGCGGTGGAAGGATCAAGTACTCGCTGGAAAATAATTGAATGTTCGTTGTTTAAAGTGCATAAATGTCACAAAACACTTGTCATTGCTCAATACGAACGTCAAACGTATAACTTTTGTGCTTACACAATGTTTTCTCATTCAGAAAAAGTTGATATGTTGCTAATTTACGGCGAGTCACAAAAAAATTCAAGAAGAGCTGTAGAGTTATATCGAGAAGGGTATCCAGAGAGCCTCATTTCTGATCATAGAACCTTTACAAGATTGGAGGTGACCTTGCGTCGAAATGAGGATGCATTTTCTGTTCGGAAAAATCAAATAGTTGACTGAAGGGTAAGAAACAATGTTAATACAGCTAGACGGTTACAGTATTTCGAACAAAACCCACGAAATTCTATACGGCAAGCTAGCCGGGAATTAAATTTGAATAAATCAGCCATTCAACGAATTTTAAAGACCAATGGGTATCATGGCGACAAAATTCTCAATTTGAAGTATTTGCCTGAGCGTCGGTTTGTCAGTAATGGTTTGCCAAACAGTCGCAACGAACACTACTGGTCCATTGAAAATCCCCACATTGTAAATCCAGTCCAGGCCATTTTGGAGTAAATGTATGGTGCGGTATCATCGGTAGGCATTTAATTGGGCCTTATTTTTATGTCCTACAAGAAGAACTTTCTGCACTTCTGCAAAACAGCTAAGGAGAAACCTATGGTTTCAGCACGAAGGGGCTCCACCCCACAGGGCTAGGATTGTGCAGCAATATTTAGACAACACTTTCCCAGAAAAATGGATTGGGCTTAATGGACCGGAAAATTACCAGATCTAACACCTCTATATTTTTTTATGGAGGGTTTTAAAAAATAAAGTTTCTTCGCGAGATATTAATGATTTGACAGAAAAAAATACAAACGCTTGTAATGAGTTAAAAGGCGAAATGTTAATAAACGCAGCCTCCAAAAAAGTCAAGCGAAGATTAGATATGTGTCTTAAAATGAGAGGAGGTCATATAGAGAATAGAATGTAATATATATGTAGTATGAAAGCGTTTGCCCCATTTTTTAAGATTAGTTATTGTTATCATCACATTTTGTTTTAACTGTACTAAAGAATTATGGAGTTTAATACTTTTATTTATTCTTAATGACATTTATGCACCTTAAACAACGAACACTCAATTATTTTCCAACGACTACTTGATCATTCCACCGCTAATGTGATTTTTAGGTGGTATTTGTCGTAAGTTGTTGTTTGACTCATAAAATTCTTCAGCAAAAATGCCGTGTATACTTACATAAAAAATTTACGAGGCTTCATAAAGCCATTTCGACTTTTAATCCTCGTTATTCGCGTTTATTAGAAGTTCCTCGTCACGCCACTGCCCTCTATACTAGAAGTTTTATCTATCATGCCTGTAAAGAATATAATGCTTTGCCCGTTTGTTTTAAGTCAAACACAATTTTGAACTTTAAAAAAAAGTTAAAGCAATTTCTTTTGGATGATTGTACTACTAGTTAATAATTTTCTGTCACTAGACCTTCGCCTTTTAAGATGTCGGTAACTGTTTAGATTTTTTTTTCACTTAGTCACTACGAGTTTTTCATTTTGATTCATATATATGTGTATCTATATATTTTTCGATTTACGTTTATATTCTGTACGGAATATGTTTAGAGATTCTATTATACTTAGGATATTTTGTGTTCTTTATTTATTTTTATTTATTTTTCCTGTTTATTCATACTGTTTCAAGAGATTAAGTTGAAAAGGAGTTTTAAACTGGCACTTTGCCCCTTTACAAGCTATTTCTATTTTCTATTTGTTTACATGTACATGTACATGTACTTGAGCTAAATAATTGTAATAAAAAATATTTATTATTATTATTATGCAGGGATGGCCAAAAGTACGGAATAAAATTCATATTTTTTTAATGAGTTTATTTTTTTTTAAAAACGCCGAAACACGTTAACTGATTTTGATTATTTCCCATCTTTCGGTTATATAATAATTAATTTTTCTTCAACACCCTAACCCCCTGCTACCCCTACTTTTTTTTTCAAATGGAAACATAAGGCATGAGGGGGCTCGTGAAAATCTTATAGAAACCCGAATCCAGCCATACCAAATAAACAAGTTTTATTTTTTCAATAACAAGTTTTTTTTCATTTAGAAATTGAAACAACTAGATAATTTACAAAAATAAACTCAATGTCGCAAATGCTGAAAACGTCCTCCATTCACTATTTGGCATTCTCTAAGACGATAGTAATGCTGTCCACAGCATTCTGAATGACTTCAGCTGGTAAATTATGCATCTCCGCCCTAATCTTGTTCTTTAAATTCTCAATATTATCCTGTCTGTCCTGGTAGACTATTTCTTTCAAATATCCCCAAAGAAAATAATCCAGGGGGATCTTGGCGGCCATTCAACTGTACCCCGTCTACCAATCCAGCGATTTGGAAACATTTCATCTAAGTATATTCGAACATCAATACCAAAATGTGGGGGAGCGCCATCTTGTTGGAACCAAATTCTTTCATTGGGTATATCTGGATCAATTTCATGAGGGAAAATCACAGCTAGAGCAGGTATCAGGTCAAATGTTAGGAAATCCAGGTAGCGTGCGGCAGTAAGATTTTCTTCAAAAAAGAATACATTAACTTTTTGTAGATGCTGCGTATGCGATTCGCATGTCCAGTGTGGATTTTCCAGGGACCAAAAGCGATAGTTGTGCCTGTTAACCACTCCATTTTAATAAAACGTTGCTTCATCCGAAAAAAGTACGTCTCGTTGAAAACCATTATTGTCGTCACACCGTCTCATCATTTCCTCACAAAATTGTAATCGCCTATCATAATCGTCTTCCAAAAGCTCTTGGACAAGACATACCTTATAGGGGTGGTATTTCTCTTGTTTCAGAAACATTCGAATTGCAGTTCGAGAAGCATCGTGATTGCAGGCCAATGAAACAGTTGAAGTATGAGGATTTTCAACAAGTTGTAATGCAATGTCTAATTTCTTTTCTTCATTCAAAGCACGTGCCCGTCCAGTTTTGGGCAAAGTCTGTACTGTACCGTGTTCCTCAAATTTGTGAAATATTTTACCAACTGTCCCTTGCGAGATTTGGTTTTCGGGATATTTCGCATTAAATAAATCGCGCACTTCAGCCTGACTTCTTATTTTGTCTCCACATCCAAGCAATATCAAGATTTCGATGCGTTGCCTTTCCGACAATACCATTGCAATTCAGTAAATAAATTGATTTTGACACAATAGTAACGTTTCGAACTCCAATTTACAACTAAAGCGAAAAATTAACCAGAAAGCCTGGCAAGTAGGAGGTGCCAAAAAATGCTACATAAAAAATATATCTTTTTTGCGTCAGCAGCGATAGGTACAGTTTCATATTCTTTATTTTATTCTGTGCAAATTCATGGAGGATAACACTGAAGATAATTAAATTTTATTTCACTTGTTAAGTAGGTGTTTTATACAACCCTAAAAACCTTGCTATTGAAAAAATAAAACTTGTTTATTTGGTATGGCTGGATTCGGTTCTCTATAAGCTTTTCAACGAGCCCCCTCATGCCTTATGTTTCCATTTGAAAAAAAAGTAGGGGTAGCTGGGGGTTAGGGGGTTGAAGAAAAATTAATTATTATGTAACTGAAAGATGGGAAAAAATCAAAATCAGTTAACGTGTTTCGGCGTTTTAAAAAAAAATTAACTCATTTAAAAGATATGAATTTTATTCCGTACTTTTGGCCATCCCTGTATTTCTTTTGAGACTCTTTATAGGACGATATTGCTTATAACTTTTAAACGTGAAGTAATACAGAAAAATTTCTCTAATAAAAGTTTATTAGAAAAAAGAGAGCTTTTTAACAGATGAAAAATTTGGATACGTTTCTGAAAAAAATATAACTGATGCCGTCATTAGTCGTTTCTATCAAATCCCAAAAATAATACTTTCGACTGAAAATGGAGCTTACTTCATTCCACTTAACACCACGTGTCCCAAATTTTAAATAAATTTTTTGTATCCTCACAGTAGGCCTCGAGCTTGAGACACCCTGTACACATTCAATGTTCGCCCTGTGAATTCAGAATTTATTTTTCTTCATATTATTTAAAATTGTTCTGGACTCATCAATCTAACGAAGCGCTAAATAACATTTTGTGCCTTCTTTCCAATACCCCGTCCCTTTTTATGAGTTTAAGTAAACAAGTTCGCTACCCAGCGCGCTTTTTTTGAGGTAAAAGACCTGGCGGATATAGCCCAATCGCTAATTATGAATACCCCGGGGGACAACCGCGTCGTAGAGAACAGCGGTCCGTACCCCGGGATCAATAGGGCGCCCAGTCGGATCCGTGGAAACTTTGAGAAAACAGATAATTAAATTTATCTGGTGTAGGGACGTCAGAAAGGGAATAATAGGTAATTACGTTTATTTATAGATTGCGGTTCGAGCATCTGCTCCGGGGGGCGCCGAATAAGTGGCGGATTTGCCGGATCCAAATGATGAAACGTTATACGTGCTGAAATAATAACGGCGATATTTTATTTCTGCGATCACGCACGAGGTGTCTTTTTCATGTCCGGTTTTAGTTACAAAATAACGTGTTTGATGCACGAAAGGGCAGTAAAATGTGCTAATTGAAAAATTTATACGAAAACCTAGGAATCAATAGCGTAGTTATTAAACTTTTATGTCGATAATGGCGGTTGAAACTTTGCTGTTGAAAGGGATTCAAATTTAATTAACAGAGGGAGAAGGGACGATAATGCCTATCGGACTATCCGGTCTATTCTGTAACAACTCCTTTAAAATTTAAAAGCTTTAGAATTTTAAGAACTTTTAAGAGCTATTTTGGTATTGTCTAACTTCTTTTCGAATAAAATTTTAAATAATTAATTTAAAATTGGTCATCACAAACAAAGGGATGTTAAAAATTTACTCTAATAGTCCCTGAAAACTTAAAAAGTTATTAGTAGACAATTTATTGCACTCTATGAAGGGGAAGGATACGAAGAATGAAAATATAAAAATAGTAACAGGAAAGAAGTGACGTTAAGTTGGCAAATTGCAAATAAGTTGTAACATTATGAGTTTTTTCACTTTTTTACTACCTCTGGAAATCTAAACGACCCATCGGAAAATTAGTTATTTTATTTTGAAGGTAATTAAATCACCCACACTTTAAGATACCTAAAGTCATATTTCACCAAATTTGTTGATCTAAATAAATGTATCGGAAAGGAAAAAATCAAAAAGTTGAAATTAAATTGCTCTTTACAACTCACAAAGTAGAATGTGCAAAACAGCGTTATAAATAAATTGTCCCAGGTTCAGACAGAAGTCGCTCGGGAATTCGCTCTTTTTGCATTAAAATACTGCTTTGAAGTTAAATAAATGAAATATTAGATAAAAAATCTTGCGCCCTTTCTCGTGCTGTTTATTATTGTTAACTTTAACTGCTGCTAGCGCGTTTATTACATGAATTATTAGTATAAAACTTTTTAAAAATTAAAGTTCATACTTTTCTTTAATTATCCCTAAAATCCTAGTTTGATACGTCCAATAGTTAATTCACAATTAACGTTATAAAAATTTTTTATCTTTCTTTTTAAATAATCGTAAAAATAAGCTCTAATTTTTTATGTTCAAATTCTAACTCGGCTGGACGTTATGAATTGAGAATGAAGAAAAGTAGAACACAGATTTGTTATTTAAGCATTATCTCATTATACAGGGTGTTCTGCAACCTCGTCAGGAAACTCTGGGAGGTGATTCTATGGATTAAAATAATAGCAGTATGTAATGAAAATTTTTTTCGAATTGTCAATTGTTTTCAAGTTACAGCTTGTCAAAGTTCAATTTCTTTTATTTTTCTATTTAAATTGAAGCTCTAATGGACCAGCCAGAGAAAAGTTTCATTATGCACCGCTAGAGGGCACTTTACTTAGAACTCAAAATTTATTTTGCCCATAACTTTTTTCTCTTGCTAAACATCACAGAAATTTAAACAATATTGAAAAAAGAAACAATATCAAAAAAAATATGTACTCTTTGTTCAAGCCTATAAATAATAATAATAATATCTCTACTCCTCATTCTAACTACGAGAATTAGCCCAGGAAATCGATATTAATGTTATTAAACATCAAATTTTTGATCCTTCTTTCTGTAATTAATCAAGTTGCCATGCTTCAAATAAATATCATTAGTAATTTTGGTGTTACGAATTGTAATAAAAATTATTTAAAGCAAGTACGTTTGATTTTCCACCAAAATATTTTTTTTTTCGGCTCTGTGATAACGTTATAGAAAAATAAGCTGAGGATAATGAATTTGCTAATAATATTTTATTTACTAACGAAGCTGGTTTTACAGCACGGCAACTTGATTAATTGTAGAAAGAATTATCAAAAATTTGAGGTTTAATAACGCTTTAATAGCGTAAGTTATTTAAATAGAAGAATAAAAAAAATTGAACTTTGACAAGCTGTAACTAGCAAACAATTGACAATTCGAAAAAAATTTTCATTACATACTGCTATTATTTTAATCCATAGAATCACCTTCCGGAGTTTCCTGGCGGAGTTTCAGAACACCCTGTATGTATAGCAAGTAAGTAACATAATTATTTAATTTGTTACTGACCTAATAGACTATTTTAGATTTGAAAGTATTTTTAGCTTCAATAAAATATTGCAAAATTCAGAAACAAATTCATGTAAAAATTCCTGCACATCTAAATTTCTATTATTAAGTTGTGGTTGTAATTATGATGGGCTTGTTTTATGTTCTTCTAGAAAGTTCATAACAAATTTATTTTGTTGTCTTTTATGTTTTAAGGTTTCCGAAGTATTGCGAACAAGTTAAAAAACTATATCATTAATGAAATATGCTTTAATACTTGTCAATAATGTAAGACGCAAAACTTTTACTAAGTTTTATAAACAAAACACCCCCCAAGCCTCAAACTCTGCTAGTTTTGTAGGTTATAATAATAATCATAAGCTAACCCACTATAATAACAATGAACATCACTGACATGGAAGGATGAGCTCAAGCAGTGATGATTTAATATTTATAAGAACAGCTGAACTACTGTCAACGTAGTAGTTCAAATAATCTATAAAGCCTATATTGTCAAATGTTTTGTGATAACTTTTAAAGGGAACCTTGAAACAGTTTATATTAAAAGGTGTAAAGTGTAGAGATCACCAATTGCACATATTTTTTTAAAGACCTGCTAAAATTGTAACTTTTAAGATTTAAAGGAAAGTTGCAGAATCAAGTCTATTTCACCTAATTTTTACAACGAAAATGAACTTTTTTGTAATTTTTATTAACAACGTCATCATATTCTGCCTCAAAATAAACATTTTTGCCCTTGTTAAATAAAGGCCTTGCTCTGTTTCAATTTTTGATATTTAATAGAACTTTTAAGGTTATGTTTCCCTACAACATTTTGTTTGTTAATTTTCAAAACCAAGAACAAAATTGTAATAAGTTGTCAGATGCCACAGAAAGTGTAAATCTTGAAGTTTATGGTAACATCGTCAAACAGAGCTAAATGTTAGTCAAATTCCAAGTTATGAGCTAATTTCAAATTTTTGCTCAACTTCCCATTTGGAACCACAAAGCCGTCTTTGGAAATGGAAAATTCATCCCAGTTTCGGATTTCGAAATTCACACATTCCAGGCGACTACAATTCAAGATGGGCAAAATGCAAACAGATCAATTTATTCAAACCTAAAACGAATTTTACTATAGGACCTCTGCGAACCGATCTCTATTTTTATAAGTATTTTAATGGAAAAATGTCGCCAACCTGCTTTATATAATCTTGACCTGTCCGACAGTTGATTTTATAGTCCAGAAAACTACAATTCCAGAACAATTACAAACTCCTATTTCTACATAAATTTAAAGCAAGATGTTTTAAAAAGCAAAGAATCGTTTTATCTTCATATACAGGGTGTTAATGAACTTAGGTCAAACATTTTTGCCACATGTCCGTTATGTCAAAATGCGGTAAATACATAGATTTGTGTTGAATAAAATATAGTTTTAAAATCTGACTTACCCCAACATTACAAGGAGCCACCTTTTGAGAACTGCTGATTTTCATAGAAGATGTTCGATGTACCCACCATTTGCTTGCACACAAGCTTCAGCGCGACGTATCCAATTCGCTCACACGCATTGCAAATTAATTAATTTGTAATTCTATAATTAATCTCAAAACATTTTAATAACTGCATATTCGAAAAGTTATACTTGAACAATATTTAGAAAAATCTGCAGCTGAGTTAAGTCTGCTCTGAACTGAACTAGTGACATTTTTGTTACAACAGGTTTATTGTTGTTTTGAGGTAATAAAATTAAACATTGCAATAACCCTTATTTTTTAAATATTTTCAGAAGGGGTCAACAGCGTTACACATAGCATGCAGCTTAGGATGTAAAGGGATATTAGAATTGCTTATACAGCACAACGCCATGCTGAACAAGCAGAATAAGGTAAGTAACAAAATTGCCTTCATCAAGCTGAAAAATGTCACGCCAATATCCTTGCCGTAATTGGAAATTCGGGATCGTATATAAAGCAACATTTGCTAACTCCACCCCAGTTATTGATTTTAAAAAAATGTCTTCGAAATTATTTTGGAAGGTTTTCATGGAAGAAAAAAATTTTCAAAAGTCTTTGGGTTTTACGAGACACATAAAATAAACAAATTAATGTCAAAAAGCTTGCAAACAAAGACAATTTCGATTTTTTTAAAATTTTTACATTCTTTTAAAATATCATTTATTGCCTATCAAAATTATACCGCTGTAATCTCAATATGTAGAAATACACAAGACTTTCTATTAAAAAAATGAAAGTTGGCCTTATTTCTATACTGTTGTACTATTCATTTTTTTATATTCATCACTAATTCGATAACTGAAGGTTAAATTCTATAGAAAAAAAAGAACGCCGTTTACAAAGTGACAAGTACTATGTAGAATGTCAACATTATCTATTATTTGCTTGTACCATCACCAACTTTTTTTTTTCTGAGTTAAATATCGAAATAGCAACAACGATTTTTACTCCGTAAGTATGTCAGCATTGTATCCGGCATATATTTCACGAAAAGTAACCTTAAAAGGACTTTGTGTATTTTAACACACGCTTTTTGCCACATCTATTACTATGGTTTCTTTAAAGTAAAAGTTATCTGCTCCTATCTGTCACAGGCTTAACAGATATGTTGCCTGATGTCAGCTGATGTTCTGGTTGCTAAGAGACAAAAAGGGATCTCGTTAGTTCCGTTTGCTGAGAAGATCGTAAAGGCTTAGAAAATGGGATCAGTAGTTTTTTATACACCACATTTATGAACGGTATAAAATGATAAGTTATCGACCTCTCGTTTTCTTTTTTCAATAAATTTTTTATGGATCTGAATTTATAGTTCCTTATGGGCAACAATTTAGCAAGATATTTATAATGCAATAAATAGGGACTTCAAAACATACCGTTATAAAAAATGTAGTAGACATAGAATGAAATCAAAAGAGGAAAATGAAAATAAGGGATTTATATTTTATTTCCTTGCGTAATTCGTACTTTAAAATTATCTTAAAATTATCATTATTTGTATATTACTGGCCGTACCGTTTACTTTGCGCAACTAATTTTGCGCACGGTATCAGCTACACACTCTCTGTATTTGTAATGAATTTTCACAATCTTCACTCATTTTATCTAACTGTAACGTGTTTACTACAACATGTGTTCCTTCACAATGCTGCGAACTCTTCGGAATGAAAATGGCGCACAACTCAAATCCCGCGTTAATTTTGGGACACCCTATATATTCTTTATTTTCAGTGTGGAAGTACACCTCTCCACATGGCATGCCAATCCAACGAAGTGGACGTCGTGGACACGCTAATAGGTCGAGGAGCAGAACTGAATTGCCTAAACGCGGTAAATAGCAAGGATGACAATAATAATAATAATGTGCTTATTTATACACGTTTTTTTAGAGGCTTCAGTCGCCCATCCATATCGCTGCTGAGATGGGCCATACGGAGATATGCAAGCTGCTGCTTGCCGCAGGAGCCGACATAGAGCAACGGGAACAGGGGGGCAGAACGCCGTTGTATATCGCCGCCAGAGGGAGCTTCACAGCCATAGTGGATATGATTATAAAAACTGCGCGGTTGGATTATCCTTCTCACGTGAGTGTTTTTGATTTTTACCGAGACAGAATTTGGTTAAATAGGCACGTGGGTTTTATAGAAATTAGCAAATGATCTTTATATTTGACGTAAAAATGCTTCACAATTTATCAAACGAGAAACAAATCAGATGTAGATACAAAGGATCCTTACAAATACCGTAGTGTAAAAAGGAAATGGAAAAGGATCCTTCGAAAATGATTTAAAAATATTTATCTGTACGCCACTGGAATTTGGTAGACTGCACAAATATACACCCAGGGCTATGTACTGCCAATCAGCATGTACAGAAAGAATTTAATGAGCGGAATTTTATCACAGCTATTTTTTTTTAGAGGATTCAGTTATTCCTTTTATTGTAGTTACTAATTCTTACTGTTTATAAATTTAACTAGTACCTAAATGACTATTATAGTCCAGTCACTGAAGCTGTACTACCAAACTGTAGCTAGGGAATAGCCCAAGAAACAAAAGTTATATAGTGCGGATATGTGCTTTTTCCTTAGGGGTGGATGCCACATCTTCTGGGGGGTGGGAATTTTTTTTATTAAAAATAACCCAACGATTCGATAGAGGGACGAATTCTAAGCAAAAAATGTTCTAATAGAATTTTGTGTACAGTCAATACTTTTTGAGTTATTTGCGCCTAAACATGTTCGTTTTTAACCCAAAAAATGCATGTCTTTGAGCCATTTTTCGCGAATATCTCAAAAACTACAAGTTTTATCAAAAAAATGATCATAAGCAAAAATTAAGCTAATTAAATTGTAAAGAAATTGCTTTTTTTAATTTTTGTAGGTGGTATAGAACCCGAGTTATGACTTCCAGAAGTTGAAGTCAATTTCGAAGATAGCTATAATCGAAGCGTTCAACGTCCTGTAGCGGAAAAATTAAAGGTTTTTCGAGGAAAAATTATATAACACTTATTAAAGTTCTTGATAAGACCTTTAAATTGAGTGGTGGTAAAAGTTGTTACCATGAAAACTAATGAAGTTACAATCAAAATAAAATGATTGTCTTGGTTTTTGAGAAAAAAAAATCGGTATTAAAATTAATGTCTTGACGAAAAAAAAATTAAACGTATTCCTTCTGCAATTTACTTTATTTAAGTATTAACAGTAGATTCTGGGAATTTGAACGATTTTATAAGCCTAAATTTAAAAAATATTTCATTTACTTTTGAATAAAATATTTAATTTTTTTTTAAATCGCCTTTTTTCAAAATATTTCAAAAACTAACAAAGTTATAAAAAAAATGATAGAATAATAAATTCTAGGTTTTTTCTTACTGAACAATTTGCTTTTTTTAATTTTTCTAGGACAAAATTTGACAGAGTTATGACCGTTAGAAACTCAAAACTAAGTCCAAAACTGTCTTTCCTGAGCCCTTTTAACTTACAAATCTAAAAAACGAAGGCCTCAAAAAACTGCAAATCACAGAACTTAAAGTGCTATATTCCCTATAAAATGGTTTTTTGAGTAAATTTATAACTTTAAAATTACAAAAGTTATGTAAAAAAGGATGCGGCGCAACTTGTGGTTGCAGAAAAAGGACTTTTTTGCAATCTCACGTGTGGTTCATGTTCTGGCTATAATTGTAACAATTGTCCTTCAATGTTGGACCAAGGCGAGGCTGAAGATAGTGATGACAGTGATAAAAATTAAATATTTTATTATATACACACTTAAAAAATAACAGACCATTTTAAAAACATTTTGTACAATACATCCATTTATAATGTATATAAAATTTTTTTATTTGATATTAATTTAATAAAAAAATATTAAGAATAAATTCAATAAAACTAAAAAAAATTAATTATATCATCATAGTCACATATTAGCGCATTAGTCACATTAGGTTTTTTATGTCTTGCATAAGGGTTTTTTGGGTGGCTGAAAAGTAGCAATATATCATAGATCATTTGAAAACAAATAAAAAGTTTATAATTCAACATATGCATACCATTAAAACATCTCAAGCTTTCAATAATATTTTTTTGTTTATTTTATTAGGGATGGTTGCAACTTTGTAATGAGTCGTAAGCTTTCTAATGAATAACAAAAGAAATGTAATACATTGTGAATGCACCAAGATAATATTTTTTTGGCCATGGAAGGGTAGTTCTTAAGGGTTCTTAAGGGTTAAAAAATAATTAAATTTCATAAATTATATTAAAAACATGAAAGGAATTTTATCATACATATTTGAACATGAATTGTATCTTTAAAATACGTAAATCTGCGATTTTCGCATTTTTTTCGTACAAGGGTCGTTTTCCCCCAAATAGAAAAAAGCACACACAATATAACTTTTGAAGTGGGGGGGTCAGATGAGTTTGTATGCAAATTTTCAGAAAATCCATGCTATCCGAAAAAATTTGGAGCTTTTACCTTATTTTCGCTTTCAGTGACAAGACTATTAGTATTTTAATAAAGAAAAAGTTAGTACGTATGTTATGTTCCAGCAACTGAGATTTTTTTCTTTATTTGTTGCGTATTTTGCCAACTGTGAAAATTTTTAAAAAGTTTAATGAAATAAACACTTGCCCAACAAGAAAAATGTATTTATAAATGGCCAGTATCCCGGGAACTTTGTTTAAAGAGCTTAAGAATATTGAAAATAAAACAAATTTTGTGAAATAGCAAAGGGAAATTACATCTACAAAAAAAATCCGTATATTTCTGTATTATCGGAAACATTAAAGAGAAACGGTAACAAACATTAACATTAGAAGAGTTTTTCGGACAACCAATACCCACTTTACGGGTAGTTGGTATTTTGTCGAAGATGTAAATGTAATAAACATTTTGTTTAAGAGACGTCTTTTCTTGTAAATACTGGAGAAAAATGAGAATTTGAGAAATAATCCTATCCCTATCATGTTTGGGAAAACGGTCATATAATTCAGTGGAGTTAGGCCAAGATTTTGGAGAAGGAAGATAAGGACAGGATGAAGGAATTCAAATTTATTCTCTGTATTTCGAATTCCATAGGACTGTGGTGTTATGGGGTCCTTGGGTTTATGAGGTTATGGTGATTTCTGATAATGGTGCACTTAATCCTGATTCTAAGGTTGGTCAGCCATAAATATCGTGATTATTTGATTTCTTTCGTCATGTTCACTCCGTTCCCAGTTTCATAGGGCTTATAAGGTTATGGTGGCTTCTGATAAAGTATTAAATGGTAATAGTGTTACTAACTACTGACTACCCCATTTCAAGGTTTTGATATCGTGAATATTTGATTTATTTCGTCCTTTCCACTCTGTTCCCAGTTTCATTGGGCTTATAAGGTTATGGTGGCTACTGATAAAGGGTTAAAGGGTAATAGGGTTACTACTACTGACTGCCCCACTTCAAGGTTTTGATATCGTGATTATTTGATTTCTTTCGTCCTGTCTACTCTGATCCCAGTTTCATTGGGTTTATAAGGTTATGGTGGCTTCTGATAAATCGTTAAAGGGTAATAGTGTTACTAGCTAATGACTACCCCATTTGTGTTTATCGTGGACCAGTCGTTTTGTATTAAAGACCTGTGACTTCGAAAATGTACTGTCATAAAATTTTATGGAAAGAAAGAATTGGTCGCAGAGATTCCATGACTTTTTTTGGGGATACTAATGAAATTTCATTAAAATATCATATATTTACTATATTACTGGTAACTGTTTTTAGGAAGAACAAACCAATAGTGGGAGAAGGGAGAGTCTTAGACCTAAGCTAAGTCGAAAATGGAGGACCAACTCCAAGGATGATGGAAAGGGGAAGGAATCTGAAAGGTACATCTACTATCTTCATCTTTAATTAAACAAAACAGCATGATCGACTATTTTTCCACGTTAAGTTTGCTACGATTTTTTTGGTGCCAATTTTTAAAAAGTTGTATTTGCAGTTTTTGTAATCAACATCTATTATTGTTATTGGTCTGAATTAAGACTTAATTTTTTTCATACGGAACACTAATATAGCAAAGAGTCACTATTTTTATTTCTCTGTGGAAGCCTGAATTATCGTATTTAAAATTTCAAACACTCTGTATGTATTAAAAAATATATTAATGACAAAAGTATTAAATATACCTCTGAATAGGACATTTATGAGCGCAAGAGAATAGCGCAAAGCACAGAACAATTTATATGACCTTCATTTTCGTGTTGGTACCAAAAGCCGTAAACAGTAAGTTTTATTAACCTTTCATTAGTTTAGGTCTTGGTAAATATTTTACACCCTAAACGCCTGTGAAATATAATAAAACATCATTAACGTTCTTAGGAACGTCCTAACCTCCATCTAAAATTTATGTTAGGGTCGCAAAAACGACATCTGACCTTTATAGAATGCTATCCTGCTTATTTATAAACATATTTATTTCACGAAAACTAGTTTCCTTTTATTAAAAAATAAATAATGAATTATTGTTCCTAGAAGTAATTGCTTTTCACTAAACGCAGTTTAGTTCATTTGTTCAAATTTTTATAAAATTATAGACAATTGTATTATTATTAAGAACATGGAAAATTCTGTGGTATGTAGTAGGTACTTAAAAAATATGAATAAAATTTGTTTGTGATCCTAAAATGTGTCATTTTCAATACTTTAAAAAGTCGAAAAAGGGACCCAAACCTCCCGATAACTTTTCAAAGTCGAGTCCTATCAAAAAAGACAAAAACTTAATAGCTGATTTCCTGCAAGGAAGCAATTTCAAGAAAAAAGGGTTGTAGGGTTCTGAGGGGGACATTCGAAGATCTGACCTTGACCTTAACCTTGAAACAAAAGTCAACCGTAGAGGTCATTTCAAGGTCAACTTGGATAGAACGGAAAATACGTTCAGATATGTTTTTATGCTATGGGTCAAAGTGACCTTAAAGTACTATTTTACGGTCAAATAAGTTTCTGATTAAGATTTTGCGATATTTTTTGGGAAAGCACATTCGACGAAGGATTCTGGTTGAAAGTTTTATAGTTTGATGGGATCATATGATGATGACTGAGAGGACAAGCTTGAAAGTCAAACCAACATACGAAATAGGAAAACCTTGTTTGCGGCCTCATCCAGTTAAGGCAAGACCTCTATGGCCCAGCCAGTCAAGGCAAGATCGCTTCGATGCAGGTCATAGTAACCTTCAAGGAACCTTCAAGCTTGACCTCTAGGTCATAGTCAAGGTCATCATCGTATGATCCCATCAAACCATAAAACTTGCAACCAGAATACTTCGTCGTAAGTGCTTTGCCGTAAATCGTAAAATCTTATTCATAACCTTATTTGACTTTAAAATAACCCTTTAGGGTCACTTTCACCTATAACATAAAGACATATTTTCCGCTCTATCCATTTTCGGCGTCAGAAATATATCTATCATATCTAAAAATGCAAGTTAACCTTCAAATGAGCTCTGCGGTTGACCTTTGTGTCAAAGTCAAGGTCACTTTCGAATCTCCCCCTCTAAATGACCTGCAAGAGAAAATTTTCTGAGCTCATATTTATAAAATTCGGAACTCTACCGACTGCAAGCATAAAAAAGGTAGTTTCGCTTAATGTTTTCAAGTCGATCTTGGTTTGACTTTGAAACTTAAGATCAAGCTCATCATTGATATCCTACAACTTTATCTGATTGTTTTTTGTAGGACAATCCTTTTTTTGAGACACCATGTATTTATCACAATTATAATGATGCTCTCCCATTAAATAATTCTAACAGGATACCTTTTCATTGCTTCCATTACACATCACAGAACTTTGCAACACTTTCTTAAAAATAGCACGCAGTGAATAAGCCCATCTCGCACGACATTGACTTGGTTATTATACTTCAAAGACTGCGAATTGAGCTCAAAGTTATTTATCGCTTATTTAAAGTGTCCACCTCGACGCTAAAAACGTCACAGTCACTATCGTGACCCACTTGCCGCCAATATTTTAAATTTGTTTTCAAAAGATAAGTTAAATTTACGGCGACAACCGCCATATATCACGCCGCTCAAGGAAGCTCCATTATCTCGGCGTTTTAAAAATGCGGAATGAAACGGGCATTTGTCCGTCTTGCGACGCTTCAGATAAATTGTGCCCACTGAAACGGAGGAGGTAATGTTATTTTCCGTCTTTTCAGGCTGAGGGAGGTCCTCTACAAGCTGGCCTACAAACACTTGAGCCACGGCGAGTGGAAGAGGCTAGCCAGTCACTGGGCTTTCACCGAGGACCAGATAAAAGCTATAGAGCACCAGTATAATGGTAATGTCGTTAGTTAAGTGCTTGAAATTTGTAACGGAATGCCGAGCGTGGATGAAAAGAATGTATGATTGATGAAGGTTTGTTGGAGAGGGTGTTATAAGAGTTGGAATGGGCTTTGAGTCTACTTTAATATGTTCAAACTTTAATGGAGACATAAGAATGTAAGGGGTCAAAAATGTATTGTGTTGGTTTAAGGTTTTAGTACTACATTCATGTAAGCTTAACAGAGTAACTCCAGATAGTTGTTTTTTTTTAAATAAAATTAAGGAACTTTCTCTTCTTCTACATCCTACGACTCCTACGAGGATCAACAAATTATCAGTATTTATAATCTGAATTCAGCAAATTTGTATCTTTAACTACTAGATAAATAATTTACCAATGATTCATCGTTATCCTAGGGCCAAATTTCTCAATTGGCTCTGGTTTTCGAGATATCCTAACCTACAATTGCCAAATTCGCAATTTTTTGACATATTTGAGGTTATGTTAAATGGATAGGTACATTTTTTTGCTAAAACCTTTAATGGGGTTTTTTAAAGTACTATACTTACTTTTTAAAACTTGCATTTATCCCGGCATCATTTGAGAAACAGCTTTGTGTAGTTTAGTAGTTTGACTTATTTCTAGATTTTTGAGTATACTCACCACACAGTGCCACAAACCTAAATTCATCGGTACCTGGAAGTAGGGATCTTACAGATTTTCGAGATCGCTGATCACGAATCCAAGATCAGATTTTCAAAATTCAAGATGGTGGATGGAGACCAAATTTGATATACCTACCTACTGGGGTTTTGGGAGGTCGCTGACCGACATTCGTGATCAGCAACCCCAAAAACGGCGGTATAACATCTTTGGTGCAAATCGACTGATTTTAAAAAAATTCGTCCGCCATCTTGAATCCGCCATCTTGAATTTTACAAATTTGACCTCGGATTCGTAATCAGTGACCCTAAAAACCCGCGTCTACAACGTTTGGTGCAAATCGGTTGATTTTCGAAAAATTCGTCCGCCATATTGGATTCGCCATCTTGATTTTTAAATCCGACCTCGGATTCGTGATCAGCGACCTCGAAAACGTCCGCATACAAAATTTGGTGACAATCGGATAACTTTCAAAAATTTCCTCCGCCATCTTGATTTCGCCGCCATTTTGAAATTTTTGAAATAGTTAAGGTCATATCTGAACGTAAAATTTTCCGCTCTTTCCATTTCCGGTGTCAAAAAGGGAGGTTCCCATTTAAAAAAATCGTCCATACCATAACTACCATAATTACCACGTGGTCAGTGGTCAGTGGTCATGGCATGACCACCGTTCAATAGCCAGGGAAAAATACTAACTTTCCCTATATTCCGGAAAATGCATATCTCGCGAGATTTTTTGGGGTTCCCATACTTTTATGTCACCCTGTATATGTGTAGTATATTCAAAAATTGAGAAATAAGTAAAACTACTAAATTTCAACATGTGATTTCTCAAAGACGAAAAATGATATCGGGATAAATCCAAGTGCGTTTTAAAGAGTAAGTATAGTACTTTAAGACCCCATTAATGGTTTCAGCAAAAAATTATATTCCATGTAACATAACCTTAAATATGTCAAAAAATCGCGATTTTGACACTTTTAGGTAAGGATATCTCGAAAACCAGAGCCAAGTGAAAACGGATAGCCGGAAACAATCCTTCGACTACAAAAATGTATTGAAGTAAACCGACAAAACATTGAACATTTATTATAAAGCAATTGTTATTTATAAATGTTTCATCATTAAACATATTTTTTTTCCATTTATCACATTTCAAACGTCATTATTACGAAAACCGGTAATTTTCGAGATATGGTATGTTATACAAAAAATGTGCAGAATTTACCGTACAATTAAAAAATGGCATAATATACAGGGTGTTCCATTAAAATAAGTCAACGAAGACTGAATATGTTCTTCATGACACATCCAGTATACAATTATCTTATATCAAAAAACCCGCAACTTAAAATACTAATCGACGTGTCCGAGCGTATTTCCACAAAATAATTACCTGAATTTTAAACGAACTTGTTCCTTTCATCCTGAACGCACTGTATATTCAATTGTTCTTGAGTAACCGACGTGTTTTACATCTCTTCTAAAATAAATAATAATTACCTATATGGAGGTATGTAAAACTTTATTTAAAATTATTTGTTTTATTTGTCTTCAAAACGACCCAACAAGGAAAGATCGTCTTCATCTATCTCGAAGATAACATAAAATAAGTATTGTAAGGCTTTCTGGATAGCTTTCTATAGTGAATATATTGCTAATCTGTCTGTCAAAAATTTATGGATAAATTGAATTGTTACTTGCCGCGTCATATTAAATATACATCTTTCTACTTTCCCTTGTCACTTTTGATATATTCGTTGCGCTTATATTTCCAGAGGATATCAGAAGGAAAACAAAGTATATATTACTGCAACATTTACTTTATCATTTCGTGTGACTTCGTCTCATCTCTGCAACCTGAGGGGTTATTTCTTTATTTATCTATCTACCTTTGTGACCAGTATCATAACGAGACTGGATTTCAAAAGAGTTTACTATTTACGTCTCGAAAGGGAGTTTATAATTTTTGTCCTCTACACTTTAATTAATACGTGGGAATTTAGAAATGTTGTACGTTCAGTGTTCGGTTCATGTTCTGTTCTTTGTTTGCTTTGTACAGCTCTTATATGTGACGTATGTATAACATGTGATGTATGGGAGTGCGAGCTCTGAACGCCGCAGTGTTAGCTTAGCTGTAATGTAGTCAAGTCGATTTCTCTAGTAAAATCTCTTGTGACAATACAATATTCATTAAATTATCCAACAACAACAATCACACATACAGGGAATGAATTCCAGTCACTTACCGTATGTCGCTCATGTAGAATGTAATCCATTTGGTTGGTATATGGTGACACTTAACTTGGAAGAACAAAAAAACACCAAAACTTTCCAGGAACGGTTTCAATAACAATAAAAAACACAATCAAAGTAATGAAAACACATAATTTACGTGACAACGCAATCCGAGATTCAGGGAACCCAACGCGCATAGCAAAATTTGGAAAGACTTTAACCGTTATTAAACTAACCCGAGACTCTAAAATTAAGAAAACTGCCCGGTGTGGAATTCAAGGAGAAACTGCCTTTTTTCGGAGATCTTTCCTGAATTCGACACCGCGCTTCGACACGCCCATTTCTTGGATCCAGAAGTTTCTGTTCTTATGTTATTGGTGGGCTCCCTGAATATCGGGGGATGAAATGTCTTAACTATACCATGTTAATACCTAATAGACTGATTTTACAATTGTATGGATAATTTTGAGGCTAAACTGAACTTACAAGTAACCCTACACCTTCCTCTTGTGACTCTGTACAGCAACACGGGATGGATTAGTCGATCCCAATAAATCTATTCTTATAGCTTGGAAAATCCGCCTAAAAACCAGCTATTTGATCTATTATTATTTTCCTCACAACATCCTAACAAACTTATTTAAATATCTTGGAATTCCTACGTCTTTTCGAATGTATTTCACGCGTTATTAAAAATATCGATCTTTCCCTTCACCATGGGCTAAACCGAAGCTACCAGATACCCAACACATGGCCCCGACGTTCAAAGTGAACTTGTTCAAAAACATTGCTAAATTTCATGAGGCCTTCCCCGAAGGACGGCTTTGCAAATTTATTACTCCCGGTGACAAAAGGCACTAGTCTCTCGACGACTTTATGGCGACGCTAAACCTGCTTGAAAACCCATAACTTTTCAATAATTACTGTTGACTAAAATATTTTACTGTCTGAGTTGGCCCATCCGTTCCAAGAACTAACAAATAAACTACCAGCGTCCCCGCTTTTGTTACATCTCTCAAACGTCACCCCTAGGATTAAATGCACATTAGTTCGTTGGTGTATAATACAATATGATTACATTGTTAAAAATATATGTAGATATATGTTCGCTAATAAATCTGAATTGGATATAAATAAGAAAAAAACAAAACTGTACAGGGTGTTTTCTATACCATTGAGTTCTAGGTTATCTTAAGAAATGCAAAGTCGATCAAATTAGGGCAAAGTTGCAGAATTTCATGACGAATTACTTGTTAAAGATACATTTGACCTGCATTTTTTCGCTTTTAAATTTAAGTTTTCGTTTCTTATTTTCCTAATTGAAAACTTTTTAAACTCGTACTTTGTTAGGATAAACTTTTGCGAAAATAATGGCCATGGCACTTTATACTACCAGTTTAATGAACATCATTTGATACCTATTTGTCATCTTCCGACATTCCAAAAATTCATTCGCTTGGTTGTTTTTTTTTATCTTTAAAAGTACATCTTGTACATTTTTTGATCATTTCCCAGGTCCGTCTAGTTACAAAGAACATGGTTTCCGAATGATGTTGATATGGGCACACGGCTTAGCACCCGACGTTAATCCAGTTAAAGAATTATATGAGAGTTTAGTGGCCATAGGAAGACGACCGTTAGCAGGTATAAAACAAGAGACGAATGTAATAATAGAAAAAATTTGCCTTATAAACGTATATTCTATTTTTCATAATTCTCATCGACGTAGATATTCATTTGAAGTTTAATTTCTATAAATTTTAGGTATAAAAACAGATATAATTAAAAAAATTACTATACTAAAATTTCAATTGCTACTTGGAAAGTCTATAGAAAAGTAATCTTCATATGAAAAGAAAATTTTAAAAACCCTCATAGCTGTTCCTTATTTAACAAACCTACTAGCCGTTACTATTAAGTATTATTTGTTGTTAGATGCTCTTCGGAAGAAGATAGACCAGGAGAATGAAGCGAGGAGGAAGGGACACAAGCAGAGATGTCGCCACTGTAGCATAAGTTAGAAACGGAGTCTTATGATTAGAATACTTGTATATGAAAATAACGCATATCTACAAAACCCGTGGTACACTGTACAATCCAAGTGGTGTGCAATTCCGTATAGCATCGATGCAAGATGAATTCTATCGAGACTAGCAACTTATAGTAGAATAGTAATAATAATATTTTTATTTTTTGTTACAGTTTAACATTTGTCCGAACAAAGTTGCTGCTTTTTATTATTTTTTAATTTTGTAGTAGATATTAGTAACGTTTTATAAATGTTGAACAATTTTTAGTTATCGATATTTTGCTAATATTTATATATCTTCTGATGTTAGAATTGTTAGTGTCGAGTTCTCTTCCGAAAACAAACCAAGCGGAAAAATCTTAGTTTAGATAAACCCATAAATAATATTTTCTACATTATTTATTAATGTTGATTAATAGTTCATTCATCATATGTAAATCTTTCTCTTTGCAATCCAGATTTATAGAATTTAGAACCATAAACTGACAGAAAAATAAGTAGATATACATATTAAAAGTTATAGTTCATCTTAAAAAATAGCCTCTTAAGAAGTCTAATGAGAATATACAGGGTGGTCCGTATTTCATGGCTCATCATTGCTATCTGGGAGACCGTAAACAGATCAAAGATATATATCTGCTGCCGGTCCTGAAATATTGTGAAAAAACTGAATATAGCGATTTTAGACAATCCCTGGCGTCCTTATTTCACAACAGAAAGAATTGAAATTTGGTACTAGGGGATAAGAAGATACGGGAAATCCATTTTCGTCAAAAGAACATTTCTACGACCACTAGTTTCAGTTATTCAACATTCAGTTGTTTTTTTTTTCTTATGGGCGCCATATTGGATCCTGACAGTAACATATAGAGGATAAAAATACGAACACGTCAACTATTTACTACTATTTTATTTGAAAAATAACCCACAAAATTAAAGAAATTTAATAATTTATTTAAAAATTAATAAAATCTAGTTGTTCTTGTTCTTATTTTAACGACCCTGAAAAGGCGCAACTTTGTTCTAATTTGAGCTACCCTGTATATCTTACGGTTTCACTGTTGCCAATGGCGAACCATGAAAAACGGACCACCCTGTATATGGGGTGAGTCAAGTTTTGTTAGTCAAACTTTAATACATAGTCAACAGAAATGAGAAAAATAGTTCCCACACATATAAGTCGTAGAGTTTAAAAAAAAATCTAATTAATAATTAAAATTGAAAATTGAATAAATGCATTTCCTGTTGCTATTGCTGATAAAACAGGTGTTTGCCATTTTAACAGAAAAATTTGTCTTTTTGAGTATTTTTTGTCAATTTAAAATAAATTTACGAATTAATTGAAAATGACTAAATAATAGACTAGGCGGTATCTGTTTTGGTTTGGGTGAATCGTATATCCACGGAGATTTTTGGGTTTTTGGCTTTCAAATATCACTAGAAATGAAAATTTTTCTATGCGCATAAAAAAAACGTGGGCTTAACTTTTGATGGCACAATATGTTAAAACAATTCGAAAAATGTCAATGTTTCTTCCTATTTAATTATGTATCTTTTCAAGAGTTGATTTTAGGCGAAAATGGAAGAGGGAAAAATGTTTATAATTAATTTTTTTTTACAAAATATGATAGTTACATATCGAATGAATCAGGATTATTATTGTAAAAATCGAAAAAAATCGCCAAAAATGGGGTTAAAAAACATTACTTTTTAGGGAATTTGTTTGGGGTCATTAAATTGGGCATAGGACCTTCATACTTGGCTAAAAATATGTAGAATCATTTCACCAAATTTCATCAAAATCGGTTAATTTTGTATAACAATTTTGCAATCCAAATTTTGAAAAAAAAATTACAAATTTTCAAAATTTTGCACAGCAAAAATCAAAGCCCTTAGATATTTGAAAATTTAATCGCATATAGAAGGGCTCTCAAGCTTTCAAACGCTTTTTGAAAAATTCAAATCCGTCAATTAGGAGAGTTCTGGCGCTTGTTTAAACATTGGTCGAACTTTTGTACTTGTAAACAATTAGAATAACTTTGTTATTCAATCAAATCAAATTTTTAAAGCATTAAAAATTCCGTAAAAAGTAATGTTTTTCAACTCCATTTTTGGCGATTTTTTCGATTTTTACAATAATAATAATTCATTCGATTTGTAACTAGTCTCATCAACTCTTGAAAAGATACATAATTAAATAAGAAGAAAAATATGACATCTTTCGAACTTTTTTAACATATTGTGCCGCCAAAACTTAAGCCCACGTTTTTTTATGCGCATAGAAAAATTTTAATTTCTAGTGATATTTGTCAACCGGAATTAAATTTAAAAAATTAGTAAATTTTTAAGTAATCAATAACTCAGCACTTGAAAGCGAATATGAACTTTTATTCCAAGAATGGGGATCTCTTAGAGTATAACTACAGAAACTATACTTACCCTGTATATCAAACTTGATAGGCCAATGCATGGATCCTATTCTTCTGACAAGAGTCAGTTCAAATTTTGTACAGTCAATTTTAGGATTTTGTAAAAAGTTAACTTAACTCAGTCTTTAACCAACCATAGCTCTCTTAATATAATCTTTTTAGCCCTATAAATCTAATAATTTAATAGACATGTTCGGAAAAATTTCTTTACAAATACGTTTTATAATTTTCTAGTAAAAAA
Source organism: Anoplophora glabripennis (assembly GCF_000390285.2). Lineage (NCBI taxonomy): Eukaryota > Metazoa > Arthropoda > Insecta > Coleoptera > Cerambycidae > Anoplophora > Anoplophora glabripennis. The sequence goes on from NW_019416805.1 coordinate 99,324, forward strand.
ATTACTAAGAAAAAAATTTTAGGTGTTGAAAGAAACGTTTTACTTTAAATATTTCCACTTTTTATGAGACTGTTATTCAATTCAATTCTTCTGAAATTTAGGAAACAAGTACTGGTATACATAATAGATAATTTTTAGTTTCTGCCGCTGCTTCACACTTACTTGGACAGATACTCGTGAACTATACAAATATTTGCTCGTGAACGTACTTGTATGAATATTTGCTAAAACAGTCCGTCCTTAAATCATCTAAAATCGGTTATTCGGGCTCTTTGATTTATACTTCGTACTTGAGTCACAGAATACCATCCAGTCAAAATATTAACTCAATGTCGGCACCTTTGACCTCTTTCGGAGGTTTGCCCCCATGTTTTTTGTATAAAACTTAGGTTTGCACTTTATTAATTCATATTTAGACAAGTTATAGTCTTTCCGAAATCAGTTGAACATGTATAAAAACGCCTAGCAATAAAAGCGTCCCTAAAAAAGTTTTTTGCTAAAGGTAAAAAATTCTATTATATGTTCAATTGGCCAACATCATATTTTAATTATTTATGTCCTCAAACAATTTTATTATATTGATGGTAAATTTCGTTTCGTTCCGTTTCAAAAGGTCTCCAAAGTGCCATGTTGTAATAATATTAGTAAACAAAATATCCCTTTCATTTCTCCCTTTGGCAATTGCAATATGAATGATTAATAGAAGGTGCCTATAATAAATTAAAATTACCTGAATCACACCAAATTCCGCATTGCTGCAATGCGCTGCTAGGTAATTTGACAAGAACTGAAATTTATGGCCGGTCGCCCAGTGCGGCTGTGTTTGTGCCGCGTTTGCCCGCGCGCTCATTCTTCAACTGGGCGACTAGACCTGTATATCGGTTTGGCTAAATAAATATGGGAACAAGTTTTTCAAATATTTCAATGCCGAGTTGCTGCATCAGCCACCGAACATAGTACATACTACCAACCTCTTGGTTTTTCAGATGAGATCGGAAAGACTATAATTCACTTGATGTAATTAATTTTATTATTAAATAATTGTATATTAATACGAGTAAATGGACAAAGGTTATATTCCAAGATTGAGGTTACATAATAATAATATTAATAATTTTTCCGTCAACTTGAAGTTAGGATTTTGTTCTCAGAATACCTAGTTGTTTTTCACAGTATCCTTAGTTTAAAAACATTGATTTACAGAACTTTTATCAAGGAACCCAAAATTTGTTTCTATAAAACCTTAAGTTGCCCAAATATTGAATATTCATACACGAACAACAAAAGTGTGAAGCTACCAACGCCGGACAGGCCATAGGGTAAAAAGGGAAAATTCTTTATGGGCCGCTGCTCAAAAAGGCCGCTTGGCCCAACATTTAATTAGATATATTTCAAAAATTTGAAACCTTTTTAGAATGGAAAGCAAAAAAAAAATAAAAAAATTTTGTCGTTTTTTAAACTTTGTTTTTTTTTGGGACAATTTATTTAAGAGGCATTTTATATGTTCGAAGTACAATTTTTCGTTAAGTCTGCTGAAATATTTATTAGTCTTAATAAAACTTGTGTTTTGTTTTTGCAAGATATATAATTAAAGGTAACAGGACAGATTGTTCTATGGATTTTTTCTTTTCCATAAAGTCATAATTTTTAGTTTTATTACAAAATTTAGTTAAAAAAGCACACAATTTTTTGAAAACTTTACATTTGAAATTAATTTATATCAGTGAACGATTTAATACCCGCAAGTTCAAAATTTTTAGTAAATTGCAGGAAGAAACCCTATACCAAAAATCGAAAAATTGATCTTATTAAAATTGACTTACTAACTTCAAAACATCCAAGTTTTAGAAATAAGCTTTTACTATAATATTATTTTCAGATTTGTCAGATGTATTTTAATCGAAATTGCTGAAATGAATGAAGTTTCATATGTATATTATTCTTTTGTATACTATTAGGTTAATACGTATGATTTAACAATACGTTTTCCTTGGTTTTATTTTCGTACAAATAATTGTGGTTTATTCTAGAATTAAGTTCTTAGATTACAGCTCTCATATTTTCATGTCTTATTTAATATAGAATACAAAATCGTATTCTATGGTTCAAGCTTAATGCATTTAGAAAACTCTAGTAAAATGTTACCGAGTAAAGCGCTAAAAAGTAGTCGAATGCAAGGTAGAATTATCCACTGAATAAAATAAAAGAAATAATAAACTAATTGATGGATAAAATAAATAATACATTTAAAAATTTTCAATCTTCTCAATTTTGGAAAACTCGACATAAATAACGACTATTTCAAAACTGTACACTAGAAAAACCTGTTTACCTTTTACTATGGCAAGCCAAGTCAGTTTAGAATTTTTTAGGGCCGCTAGTTTGAAAAATTCCCGGGCCGCTTTTTTCTCCCAGTCCGGCACTGGAAGCTACTGTTACAATTTTTCCGAGCATCTTTTTCTACCATGGTTAGACTATCTTTGATTTTTTAAGGGAACGAATTTTATACGAAATAGTTAAGAATAAAGTTCTATATGTTAAAAAGTAGCTAGATTTTAGCGTACCTTTCCAATTATCTCCTGTAACATTCATATTCTAGATGTTTACTGCTCAAAACCTTGTCGCCTTTTGGTCCAACTCATAGAGTGATCTGAGAAAAAAAAGGAATTGTGTATTTTTGGAAAACCTATATATGTGTACTTGAACCATTATTGTAACCTGTTGAGGAAATCAATCTAGATAAGTTTAAGTTTGTAAAATTTTACCTGTGCCACCATTTCAAATTTTTCTGTGTGTTAGTGTATTACGATAAACCTCAACCCACATGGTGTATTTTATTAACATTTTATATCGTTATGTAATTATTATAAGTGTCGTTATATTTTAAATTAAAGTGAATATTTTTTAATGAGTTCATTTTATTTCTATATAATTCCCTAAAATGACGAAAGTGTGTTAGATGCAGATGCTTATTTATCCACCGAGATTACTAAATCTTAGTCCCATTGACTTCCTTTGTTCTTCTCTTATATGCCGAAAGTATTGCTAATACGATAACTGGAGTTTATTTTGACGCTAGATGCACTCTTGAGTTACATAGCTAAACTGATATACATATTCTATAAAAAATTAGAAAATATACACAAAATACATTTTACTTCCACTGAATACTGTAAATTTGACTGAAGCTTCAGCATTTCGGCCGAAGTGAACAGAATCTTATCGGGGAAACTTGTCTTAAAAAAGAGAACACTACTGGGTGTTTCATTAAGGTCATCGACCGGCTATATCTCGGAAACTATTTGTCCTATAGATTTCGGGGAAAAAAAATTGATGACTAATATGGCCACTAGAAATTCAACAAAATTATTTTTAGCTTCTAATTTTGGCCGCTAGAGGGCGCGTTTCTAAAATAAAAGTAAGTAAAAAACTGTTTTATTTTTAAAAAATCAAATGGAACGATAGATACAACTTATAGTTCAGTCACTGAAGGGGAAAATAAGGTAAAAGCTTCCAATTTCTTCGGATAGCATGTATTTTCCTGAATATTTGCATACAAGCTCATCTGACCCCCCACTTTAAAAGTTATATTGTCTAGATGTGTTTTTTCTGTTTGGGGGTGAAAACTACCCTTGTACGAAAAAAAAGCGAAAATAGCAGATTTACGTATTTTAAAGATTCAATTCATGTTCAAATATGTTGGATAAAGTTCCATTCGTGTTTTTTTAATATAATTTATGAAATTTAATTACTTTTCAACCATTAAGAATCCATGGCCAAAAAAATATTCTCTTGGTGCATTCACAATGTATTGTATTTCTTTTGTTATTCATTAGAATGCTTCCGACTCATTACAAAGTTGCAACCCTTAAAAACCATCTCTTATAATAAAATAAACAAAAAAATATTATTTAAAAATTGAGATGTTTTAATGGTATGCATAATATGTTGAATTATAAACTTTTTATTGGTTTTCAAATGATCTATGATATATTGCAGCTTTTCAGCCACCCAAAAACCCCTTATGGAGGACTTAACCCTTTCCTAAAAATTTTATGTGACTATGATGAAACAATAAATATTTTTTTATTTTATTCAATTTATGCTTAATATTTTTTTATTAAATTAATATCAATTAAAAAAATTATATATAGTATAAATGGATGTATTATAAAATGTTTTAAAAATGGTCTGTTATTTTTTACATGTGTATATAATAAAATATTTAATTTTAATCACTATCATCACTATTTAATTTTAATCACTATCATCATTTAATTTTAATCACTATCATCACTATCTTTAGCCTGAAAAATGAAAAATGCGATAAATTTCTTTACCGTAACTTTTGTAATTTTAAAGTTATAAATTTACTCAAAAAACCATTTTGTAGGGAATTTAAAGCACTTTGTTCTGCCATTTGCAGTTTTTTTGAGCCCTTCGTTTTTTAGATTTGTAAGCTAAGGGCTTAGGAAAGGCGGTCTTGGAGATTAGTTTTGAGCTTTTAACGGTCATAACTCAGTCAAATTTTGCCCTACAAAAATTTAAAAAAAGCAAATTGTTCAGTAAAAAAAACCTACAATTTCTTATTCTATCATTTTTTCATAACTTTGTTAGATTTTGAAATATTTTGAAAAAAGGCGATTTTTTAAAAAATTTAAAAATTTTATTCAAAAGTAAATGAAATATTTTTTAAAATTTATGCTTCTAAAATCGTTCAAATTCCCAGAATCTAGTGTTTCAGAAGGAATACGTTTAATTTTTTTTCCGTCAAGTCATTAACTTTAATACCAATTTTTTTTTCTCAAAAATCAAGACAATCATTTTATTTTGATTGTAACTTCATTAGTTTTCATGCTTTTACCACCACTCAATTTAAAGATCTTTTCAAGAACTTTAATAAGCGTTATATAAGTTTTTCTCGAAAAACCTTGCTTGGTTTTGTATGCAGATAAATACTGGATGTTGCAATAAATAACGCATTTTTCTTTAACTCCTCAAAAAATATAATTTTATCTAAACTTTTGTTAATAACTTCAGTTTGAAAGAAGACACAAGGTTCCGGCTTGCGGCATTTTTTTCATTATTTTAAATGTAAAAACACCATAAAATAAAAAAGGTAGCATATTTGATTTTTTTTTTGAATATCGATAAAACTCTTTCATTTGGAAAACAGGGGCAATTGACGGTTTGTTTATTTTTTAAATTGAAATTCAATTTAACGTTATGATTAAGCAATCAATTGCCTTTTCAACAAGCCCAACTTCATTGAAATCGGTTTACATAATCCAGAGTTACCTTACTTTTTGTCATAGGATATAATTTCCACCCCCCTTCCTTTATTTGTTAAGATGGAACAAAATTTTTCCAACAAAAATTTTGAAGAATAAGCAGATCTCGAAAGTATTAAGTTGAATCTATCGTTCCATTTGATTTTTTAAAAATAAAGCAGTTTTTTACTTTAATTTTAGAAATGCGCCCTCTAGCGGCCAAAATTAGAAGCTAAAAATAATTCTATTGAATTTCTAGTGGCCATATTAGTCATCAATTTTTTTTCCCGAAATCTATAGGACAAATAGCTTCCGAAATACAGCCGGTCGATGACCTTAATGGGACACCCGGTATATTCCTCGGAACGTCAAGAGGTTTTCAACCCTGAAAATGTTCAAGTAAAAAACTGAAATTATTTCATACTTATATTCCCGCAATTCCTACATATGTACAATAAGTAAGTTTTCAATACAAATAAAAGCTTCGAGGGAAATATTCCAAACCATCATCCGAGAATTCCCTTTTAGCAAAGCCATCGTGATCCAGTGCATTATCATCATAATACGCGCTTGAGCCAGTCTGAGAATGTGAGGTGCCGACCCTGTTGTGTATCCTGTTGTAGTTGTGGTTGTAATTTCTAGGACCCTCCTTCATATGGTGAGGCAGCTGCTTCGTTCCGTAAAGAATAAGCGTCGTGGAACCGACATTACCAAAGTTGTCACTAGGTCCCGCCTGAAAATTTTAAAGTTGGATAGAAAAATTGTACTCTGTCTAGTTGAAGAGGGTGTACCATTAATAATGGGCCAAAGGACTGAGGTAAAATCTCTTGTCAACAGAATTAAAAAATGCATAGAAATAAGTGGAAAACTGTAAATTGTCCGCCATCTTGGGGCATCCGCCATATTGAATTTAGTGTGACGTCATTTTATTTTCGTGTTCTTCTCAGCAAACCCTTTCATTTGATACCCATATCATGGGGATGCAAAAAAAAATAACTGGTCCGCCATCTTTAGGAATCCGCCATATTGAATTTAGAATGACGTCACTTAGCTAACCATGCATTGTCATCCAAACTAAACGTGGATGCAAAATTTCAGCTCAATCGGTTGGGGGTAAGTGTTTAAAAATTCAGTTGCAAGATTTGACCGATACTAACAAGGCAATTTGAATAAAAACTTGTAATAAAAATAGTTGCAATTTTTACACCTGTATCTTTTTCCACAACAACATTTTACTGACATGTTTTGTTATATCCTAGTATTTTAACTCTGTCCCTTGACCAACAATAAAGTTTTATGACGCATTGTTGTTGTTACTGAAAAACTTGCCTTTAATGTGAAACAACTCTTTCGACAAACTTACTTTTTAGGATGAAGTTTCACTAATTATAGTCAAAATTCTGCTCTAGGTGTAATTCAGAAACTCTACAATGAATTCTGCAATCATATTGATTTCTTTTCTAATTAATTTCAAGTCAGACTCTATGTTTATTTAATCACGAATCATTTTTGTTTCTTTTTTTTACTTTGTTGTAAATTGAATTTTGGATTTCAGATAATAAACCCGTATTTTTTTAAAGAGAGCACACTGTATATTTTTACATATTTGACAGGACTATGAGTGAAATTATTGAGTACATTTTCACTCAATATTGGGCATTTTGATCATTTTACTCATTTGTGATTATATTTCAACTAAAACTGAGTACTTTCACTCAAATATAGGTACTCCTTGAATAAATTCTTCACGTAAACTCGTATTTGGTGCACTTGTACCTAAATCAGAGTAAATGTCCTCATTACTGAGCGAGTTTAAATGTATATTAATTTCGAGTAATTTGAATGGCGCCGTGAAGATGGCGCCACATGTATATTGCTTCTGTAATCTCGACCACTGTTGATAGGGGCCCGTTAGATGCTCCAGAAAAGCACGATCGCCAGGAAAACAGGACTTAGCCGGCGGCGGCGGGTCTCAGCTTGCGCGTCTCAGCCAGGACAGGAGGAGGCCCCGCAAAGTGAATTAATTTCAAGACTGTATATCCTAATTAATCATTTATTTTTTAACACAATATTTAGTTAATTAAAAACCAAGTCTGAGTAAAAAATGCCTCAATAATAGTTAAATTTAAATCATATTAGAGAAAAGGTCAGCTCTAGATTGATTTTATGTACTCAGAATAGAGTCAAAAGTCGCTCAATTGATAGTTAGCGGTAACTCCGATTTGAGTAAAACTTACTCATTCTGATAAATAGTTTCACTCAGTTGTGCTCATACTAATAGAGTGAAAATTTCACTCAATAGAGTGTGAACAGAGATTGAGTGAAATTTAGTGAAATTTGAGTGACATTTTTTTTACTGTGTATGTGCTCTATCCAAATAGGTAAAAATATATAGAGTATTCTGTCATAAATATGATGAATTTGGCTTGTACCTCCAAAGTGTAACATTCAATTTTTTTTAAGCACGATTTTGAAATCATGTAAATTATCTATAACATTGGGTTATACATTTTTTTATTAGTACGAAAGTAACGGAGATAATAGAGTATTACTTACTGCATCTGATACGGTTAAAGTCCAAGTGCCTTCAGCAACCTCCCCCCAAGTCATTACCGACATGAATGTCCAATTTACGAACCCCTGGTCACTCTCGTCCAACTTTCTTGGAGCTAATAATTGCACTTCCGTCCCTAAAATATATACATACATAACGAAGCATTTTTAGATTGCTTTGGTTTTGAAGAAACTTGTCAAACATATTACCTTAGTTTTCTTTCTTTTCAGTTTTGTTCATAAAATTCATAGTTCACGCAAATATCTAAAATTATTACAGTATTACGAGTAGAATCAACATCGGATGACAGTTAAAAATAAGTGTAAATTTTGCACAAATACCCACTTAGTAGCGTGAGAGACAGCGAAATACCTGAATTGGCTTTTTTGTTTTACATTGTGAACACGAGCAGTCCATCAGAAATAAATTATTTCCCAGTTTGCAAAAATTAATTTTGAATTACCTGATGGAGATGTTAAATGCACCTGAAGAGCTCCTCTCACCGTGTAGTTGATATTTGTCTTTAATTCCACGTGTTCCAGATACCGTATTTCATCCTGGGTACCCTTACAGCCACTTGTAGGTATCCCTATTTTCACTGGTTCACCAAACGTCAAGATGGCGGATTTTTTCCTTAAAAGTTTACAAAAATGATAAACTCCGAAGAAAAGTTCACCAACTTCACAAATTTTTAGTACAATACTGACATAAATATGATATTAAATGAGAGGAAAGTTCTAAATATACTATTTCAATGATTGGTTAACGTTACTTGAAAATGGCTTGAATTTCGCAGGTCCTTCTTGCTGGCACAGTGGTCCAGTTGGTTGCAGCTCCCACTAGACCGAATGCATTCATCAGACCAAATCCAAATCTGTTGTTGAACCAAAGTCCAGCTGCGTTCTGTTGCCATCCTGGGTTGTCTGCGACAGGAGCTAGCTCAGATGTCCAAACAATGAGGTGTTGGACATCTCTCCACGTTAAATTCGGGCTGAGTGGTAAAGGAATACATATTGTCGTTTTTATTTATTTTGTTTATTTAAAAATGCATAACAGAGAATTCTAACTACGGGCAGATCATACGTATAATGACTTAGAGCGAGAATGAAAGGATGAACTTAATGATGGCAGGACAATTTATGTCGCCAAGACATTTAAGAAACTTTCTCCGATTTTTTTGGATTCAAATAATGGATCCTGATATAATGGTACTTCCGAAATAACAATATCAGTCTATGTAAAACCACGAGATAATGATCATTTATTGATCTTTTAGATTTAAAAAGTTTATCGACAAACCAAAATTTGATAACTTGCGAAGAAGAATCCATTGATCCAATTTCTCAAAGGTTTTTGATAGATCTGTGTAAACTACATCTATCCGTCCACAAATATCTAATGTATACGCAATAAGAACAGTGATATTAACAAGATTGGTTAAGGTGGATCTATTTTTTTGTTGCCTTTCTTGGATATAGGGCAGATCTTGGCTTTAGTCCAAATACTATTATCAGCAATGTAAAATATACCTACTTACTTTGCTTCAAGGGCCAAAGCAATGATTCCAGCAGCTAATGGTGCCGATGCTGAGGTCCCAGTATGCTTTATCGTGCAGCCGTTATTCAAATCAGTTGTTGCCTGAAAATATCAAAATTAGTTTTATGTTCTGCTACATCGACAGAATAAAATGTGGCGCCTTACAATCATTTGGTCTTTGTAAGCTCCTGAAGAATAAGTCACAGCTAGCGTGGAAGCGCAAGCCTCTCCATACCATGGAAACTCTCCTCTTTGGGAGGCACTGCCTATGGAGATGGTGTATGGACTGGCCAAATAACCATCACAGTTGCAGTTGTCATTCTTTATCCCACCATTTCCTGACGCCCAAACATAAATTGATCCTTTGCCATCGCGACCCTTTTTAGAGAAATTTGTTACAAAAGCGGATATATTTTCAGGATGATATATCTTACTTCAGTGACACCTCTTTCTAACGCTTCTTTGGCCAATCTTCCAGGACCATCCACAGTTTTGCCATCATCACTGGGTCCCCAAGAAGCACTGTAGATGTCTACCAAGTGCTGGGCGTACCCTAAAGCTGTTCCTTCTATCCTATCAGTTACTAATCCATCCAACATTTTGACAGCTGCAAGTCAGTATTTACATAAAATAAATCTGTATAAAAATATAACTGTGTACCTCCAATTTTAGAGTTGAAAGCAATGCCAACTCCACATTTCCCATTATTCGCCGACATGGCAACTTCGCCAGCGCATCTTGTTCCATGGCTGTTAGATTTAGTCACTTCATACCTGGGCAGGGGGTCATCATCGTCTTCGTTGCAGTCCCAGCTGATCTCTGGATCCTAAAAGTAAATTTTCTTTCACATATTTAACTTATTTATAAAAAAAAGACTCACGTAGTTGTTTCTTAAGTCGTCATGAGTGTATTCTAACCCATCATCCAAAATTGAGATTCTAACGCCCTGTCCAGTTATACCAGCATTGTACACAGGGAGAACGTTCAGATCTAGCTTTGGTAAGTCGTATCTAGTCCTTGTATCACGCTGAAAATTAATTTTATGTGCTACGTAATACTACACGATGATTAACTTCTTACCAAGTACCACTGCTGGCTCCAAAGTTCGTCGTTGAAAGTTTTGTCAACAGCTGGAGGTATCACAGGTCTCTTAAAGACCTTTTTTATTGTTTCATACCTTTTGACTCTGAGTTTAGGGATATCCGAGGGGTCTATCGTGGTAAAATCTCTTTTTTGTCGTACCTTGGTATGCTGTTCTTCCGCCCAAAGCACCTTAAAATCAATAAGACGACTACTTGCAATGTCAAAATCGTTTCGCCATAAAAATATAAGAAAACAATGAAGATAAAAAAAGGGAAAACATCAATAAAGCTTAAACTGAAACATAAAAAGGGAAATCAAGAACTTAGCAAGGGATGGTAAAGAGTAACTATTGAAGAAAATAATAGAAATCACAATACTCACCCTCTCATCGTCAATTAATTTATTCGGTTGTAACCCCCTCTTTTGACTTTCATGTACATTTTCCAAGGGTATTAGGATATATGTATCGGAAAAACCATTGACCTAAATATTAAAAGGAAATGTTAAATTTGTAATGTGCAGTCAATTTAACTCGACTGGCAAAATTTTTTTGAAAAACTCTATGTACGCGAGATCCGCGTAGCTCGCTCCTACATATGTAAAGTGTTTACAGCGGTGGTCATGGTTACCGTAGCGCAACAGTAAAAGATAAAGTGGGAGTAGCGCAGATTGCGCTCTGTTTAGTCCGACCTTAATCAAATACTAGCTATTCACGGTTTTTTTCTTATTAAACGTAATTTGTTCAGGTGTGGTGTAAAATTTTGTTCTTTTGGACAAAAGCAGAAGAATGGACTTTCACTACAAAAAAATTATGTTGAACACATTTTCTCTATATTTTAATAGTACCTACTTAAAATTAAACTATCTAATTATAAATTTTTCCGCCCTTCCTGGTATGGAAGTAAAGAGCCTATTATAAAGTGTTTTTTAGTGTTACTTCAAAAAAATAATAAACTATGTAGTAAATGGTAAAACACAATCAAATATTCTCACATATTCCTATTTTTTGCATTTTTAGAGAAGATAAATCTTCTAGATAATATATTTAACAAGATTATCATAGCAGGTATTAACGATTTTAGTTTTTAGTTTATTTTTTTATTCTGTGTTTTCCATATCCCAGTGTCCTCGATACAACCTCGATTTACAGTAGCTACACTTTCGGCATACATTAAAACAAGTAGATTATTGATTGGAGCACCTGTCTGTGGAACTGGAAACATCCGCGATAGCGGCGCACTTTGGCGAGCGTCGCGGCGCCGAGTTTTCAGATAATACAGCGACGCGCTGTACCAGGGAATCAGACGTTGAATTGGGAAGCACGTGCCTCCTGTCACCCCCTTGATACATGTACAATAAGTGGGTGTGGTGACAGAACTAATGGGGTTAGATCATATAACACGTAGTGTATATAACAAACAGATGTTCCAAGCTCGTGATGCGATGCTGAATTAGATATAATTTGTGTACAACAGTTTGATTAACAGTTATACGTTTTCAGATTGTAATGGTAGCTCCAGGAACAAATTGAAATTTGAAGGAAATCGGATTCATTATAACAATTTATTTCCAGTTGTACAATCTTGAATGTTTTCAAAAATATGTCACATATCTCTTAATATTTACAGTTCAGTCCCTAGCAATCGCTTCATGTAACTTGATATTAATTATATTTATCATAAAATAGGTCACAATAGTTCTTTACTCAGTTTTTGCTCCTTTTTCAACCCCTTTAAATTTATGACAAGTTCATTAACACCCGGTATAATGTATTCAAATGATACTGTCAATATTCGAGCAGGCACTGATATAGATATTGTAAATTGTTTATACTTAAATATCGAACACAATTTAGTGAAGTGTGTGGTACTTCTTTGATGATGATGATGATTAAAATAAGATAGCAAAAATTAATCTTACCGAAGCCGAAAGAATCGAACTTTTAATGATGATTGGATTTAGAGACAGAAGTGGAACGCATGATTCACTGAAATTTACCCAAACCAATATTTCAATCAACGGTAAGTCGAAGTAAGAACAAATTTTGCGATCTAGGACAAGTACAAAATTAACCCAAGATTGAACGTCCATCCGCTTTCAATGAAGACGGACAATTGGATGTCTCGTTTCACAACTTAGTATGTAAAGAAAATGCAGTTTTATTTTTCTTAAATTAAAATTTCACGCATATAGAGTGCACTTGGTGGAAGAACTTATGGGACAATCATGGAACTCTTCAATGTAAATCCTTAATTCCTTAGGAATATTACCTTTTCTGATGAGGCAACATTTTGTTTAAATCAATAAGCAAATTGCCATTATTGAGCAGTTGATAATCCGCATTTGAGGATATACCGAAACATCTTCAAAAGGTTGGGATAGTGAGTAATGAAATTGTTGGATGGAATTTCTTTGAAGGAATAATGGGTGCCGAATAGTACCTGGATTTTCTCGGATATAAGTAAAGATCCCGATTCCAGAATTTGATTATAAGATGTTCTCCTCATTATGCTCGTTGAATCTGGGAATATCTCGAGAAAATCTTTCCTAATTGACGGATTGGTAAACGCGAACCTACAGAATGACCGGCAAGATCGCTGGATTTAACACCACTGTATTATTTTCTCAATTTTCTGTTGATTAAAGTGAAAAATGTAGTTGTATTTTGATGACAAACTTATATGTGAACTTAGCTGCATTTAAAATGGCCTTTTACGACACGAAATATTAAAACAAAACTGGATATTGATGAAGTAAGAAAAGAAAACGAAAATTATTTTACTTACTTGTTTTAATATTGGAAATAATTATATTTTTGTAGTAACATGTAGTTTTGGAACCAGTACTGATAACAACCATAATATGCAATTTTGCTAAGCTCTTTGAGATGTCATTGTATGCTGCAACAGTTTTATATTATGGCTTCAAGGAGAAAATAAAATGATTGCCTTACTCAGTTCATGACCAATATAAATGATGGACATAAGACAAGCTTTGAACCGTGTAATTATTAAGAAAGAAACATCGGCTTGAGTATTTTTTTAGCCACATCTGGTGTCTCTCAGAGAATTAACCTCCCGTCATTGTTATTCTTATTATTCATTAATGATTTGCCTTCTTTAAAGGAATGTAAACATCTGTTTTATCGATGATCTTACCGATGTTGCTTACGAAAATTGACTATAGAGGAATGTCTAGTAATTCAACAACAATTGGAAATAAAGAGAGATATGGTGTAATGTAAAGAGCTGCATCTGATTATACCTTTCCAAATATGTATTACAAAGGTTGAAGACTTTTGAGGATCCATTTGAAATGGAACTGTAATTTTCCAAAGCAAAGATTTAAAATTTCTTAAACTTCAAAACCACTGGTGTCTATCCTGTAATCGTCCATGGCCATCAATGTCTTCTGAATCAATTAACAAAGCAATAAGTCACCGATACTTATTTAAAGTATCAATTTCTTATATTAATTAAACAGTTAGATTTATTGAATGCTACTTTTGACAAATGGTACATTATTTTCTCCAGTTTCATGTCATTAACATCAAAATTTTCATCAGCATAACGTAAATTCAATTGATTTTATCTAGTTCTATATTTGCAGTGTTAGTAATTTTACGGCATCTGTGACATACATGTCGTCAATTTAGATAAAATTATACACAATGCAATTACTTACTTTTCCGATCACATCGCGTTTTGTGATACAATATTGATATGATTTTCATTCTGTACCTGCCCACGTCCATATTGCCAGTTACTGTTTCCCGAAACTGATTCCGCGTCCGTCTAATTTAGGTGGCGGACCCGCCGAATCGACGTCGCGACGCGTCGTCGTCAAAGATTCGCACGCCGCGGAAATCGACGCATTTTAGCAGGGTAACATGAAAGCCGTTGGGTGTTTGGACGTATTGAGCACGTGCCACCACCCTAAAAATAGATTGTGTAACAATATGCCCCGCATGTGATTCAATCGCGTATGTTAATTATAGTTTCCAATTATACGCAGACGGACCAAATTTCACACGCGTCGAACATGTTTAGTTTACGTTTGGCGCCAAGCCGAGAACCACCTACTACAAACAAATAAACGCTCCTAATAAGAAGAAAAAGGAAGCAAATAATAAAAAAATTGCCGTCATTAAAAAGATATTTATCTTCTACAATAAAACAGTATGGAGAAATAACTGCTGTAAGGTAGGTAAGGAGGTAAAAAATAAAATGGTGTTACATTGTACGCAAGCTCTTGAAGTAGAAGATTCCTCCTCAATCATGTCTGTTAAAATCCTCATGATAATAAAAAAATAGTTGTTACAATACGACAACAGCGTGAGCAATATCAGTTTATTTACAAGTGTGGAAATCAGCAAAGAAACCATAGGTTTCTTCCACGGTGGGTCTGTAACTACTAATCTTTTGCTCTGCTTAAATATCTGAACTCTAGTGATTGATAAAAGGGAGTCCCTTGATCTCAATTATATCGATTGTCTTACTTAAGTAACCATAAATTTAGGTAGGTAGCACCTTTTCAGAATTTAAGTGTTAGACGTGATGTTTCACGAGGATCTCTTCGAGGACCCCTATTATACCAGATTTATACACTTGAATTACCTACTATGCTTTTTCCAAATATTTTCTCTATGTCATGATACCAATATTTATAGCAATCCTTTCGGACTATCATCAAATGCAATTTGATCTTACACGAATTGCCCAATCAGTTGAAGACTGGTTGATTCTCATTAATTTCAATAAATAAATTTGCCTTGCATATTGGAAAAAATAACTCTGGTGTGAACTATTCTATGCCAGACATCGCTTGCTGTTGTGGAAGTTTACAAGGACTAAGACACCTTCCTCTCTTCCGATCTCTCGTATCTCATGCCTAAAATAGTGTTTTTCAAACCAAATTATGAAGCATCTGCCTCTTTGTTTAATACTTGTATTCTTCCCATATTAGAATATGGTTCAGCAGTTTCGTTTCCAAAATCGATGCTTGATTATAATCTTATTGATGCATCAGTTTAATGTTCTGTAACAAAACATAGTATCGTCAAACCTGCATATTAAGAAAGACCATATATTTTAAAAAAATGTGACTAGACTTAAACGTGGTGATCTTATTACTATATAGGCATTGTAGACGTTATACGTCGTTGACCTAAGCAAGATTTCCAATCTAAATATTGATATGCGTCTTTGTGGTCACACTTTCCATCGCTCTATTAGAGAAAATTCTTTATGTAACTGAATTCATTACCTAACTATATGGTGTTGCGGAAATGAATGAAATACATTTAAAGAGAGATGGAACATAAACAATTAAAACGACATTTTCCTGTGTACCATGGGCCACTCTTCTTTTATTTAAGATACAGAGTTTTTGAACCTATGTCTTTTATCACAATGTAAAATTTCATCACACAGAAAAGCTACTACTGTCCAGAAACAATAAACTAATTAGATTAGATTTAGGTCAAGTTATATGCTAAAATTTTGCTTTCATAAAAAATGTAGGTCTTCCTTTTAGGGCAGTGGATTGTCTTTGGGACAGGCAAATGCGTTTTTCTCAAAAAACGGTACACTTTTAGCTATTTTAGTATCTTTATGTGCAAAATGAAATTTTACATTTACATTAGTACAAGACATACGCCATGAAAAGACTAATCCTAAAAAGGTTATTTTATAAAACGTCATTAGGGAAGATAATAACAGGCCTTCTTTAGACGGTCCAAAAATAACAATACTGACGGACTAAAAGCGCTCAGAAACTTACCTGTACTTTCAATGTAATAAATTCTTTTTTTTTTGGAACAATAACGACTAAAATTATAAAAAATCTTTGATGGCTTGTACATCAAAAACAAGAAAAAATCTTATTTTTTGATCTGACTACATTTTTTAGACTCAGAAACTTACCTGTACCAAATTTTAATGCAATACAATTTTTTTTCTTTTGAAAAGATATGTTTAAATTTTGATTTTAAATAATCTTGTATTTCAAAAACAAAAGACTATAGGTCCACATCCATAAGAAAAAATTTTTTTATTTGTCTACTGTCTAATTTTTTTAGACACAGAAACTTACCTGTAGTAAATTCCAAAAAATTCAAGAAAAGCTGTAGAGTTACATCGAAAAAGATATTCAGAGCACCTCATTCCCGATCATAGAACCTTTACAAGATTGGAGACGACCTTGCGACGAAATGAAGATGCGTTTTCTGTTAGGAAAAATCAAATAATTGACCTAAGAGCAAGAAACAATGTTAATATAGCTAGACTGTTACAGTGTTTCGAACAAAATCCACGAAATTCTATGCAGCAGGCCAGCCGGGAAGTTAATTTGGATAAATCATCCGTTCAACGAATTTTAAAAACCAATGGGTATCATGACTACAAAATTTACAATTTGGAGTATTTGCCTGATCGTCACATTGAAAAAATACTTTTGTAGCTCAAATATTATATGTAGCCCCATATTATCGAGTTTGAGATACATTGTTTTGTATTTAAAGGTTTTACATCTGCTCTTATTTTTATAATAACTGTTATAAAAACAATAATAATTTAAAAAAGTGTAAGCTTATGAAGACATCCTTATTTACCACTTTTTACATGAGGTTTAAACAATGTTTATGTCAATCTAACTGTTTGATTTAAGAAATTATTGACGCATTTCCAATAATTTTCCTCTACAACCTCCTTCTTTCTGCATCATCAAGCTCTGAACGCCCTGTACAACAATTTAGCACCGTTTACCGTGATCTACGTAACTTCTGTCAGCCACGCCGCAACATCTGCCCTACCAGCACGAGGCAGACACACATGTCTAGCGTATTTGATCCCTCTCATACTCGCTCCACCGTCAACTTCGATCTCCCTTTGGCACGCGCCAAACTATTGTCTCGCACCTCAGCTATTATAAATAGCTCATTTGGATTAAAAACTTTGTGAGGGGGTGCTTATTGGTGTGCAATACGGTTTTAGGACCCTCGCGAGTGCCACGTGACACGCTACTTCGATTTTCTGGTGTCCTGGTAGCACGCGTCGATTTTCGCGGCACGGAAATTTCAGGCGTCGACGCTTTCACTGATCGATAGGAGCGCCTGCCCGGTCGGATTTCGCGGCACGTTGGGCTGGCAGGTGTGTGGGTGCGTTAATTTAACGGTTTCGAAAAGTTTCCGCTATCTCCCAAAGTAATTGATAAAGTGTGACAGCGGTAGCGACAAATAATTAAGACAAATTGGAAAAGACAGGGGGAAATATGTATTCGTTTAAGAAATATTTATGCCACGTTTTCTTTGTTGTGTGCGTGCTATAATTAAAAATTTAATTCGGAACTGTCACATTTTCAAGGCTACTTCGACGAAGTTGTATACTTTCTCTTTATTTTTTGGATGAAAAAATTAAAAAAATTAGTGAACCCTTGCGCCAAATGGATCAGTCAAGGAGTCAAGGGTTATTTTTATGAAAAAGTTTTGCCTAACCAAAGAATTTCACATTGAAAAAAGTAAACCAATATAAAATGTAATACAAAAAAAAACACATCACTTTGTATCGCGCAAAAAATTGTTGACGTTTCGAAAATCTATCTGTTTTCATCTTCTGAACTTTTTTGAAAAGGTATTTTTACAATTTTCTTAAATCTTTTATCCAACTGTCTTTGAGCTACGACACCAAGACCATTTTTTTAAGTAGCAACCTCAGTTACTCCAACAAAATTCGTAGGGACTTCACTGAACACAATAATGCACATTGTAAGACCTGCTACTTAGAAATAATTGTGAAGTGAAGGAGATGGTGCTCATTTCTTTTATTATAATTACTTAGGCCAAGCAAATAAAATTTATACTCGAAAAAATTCCTATCCGCGAGATTATTAGTAATTAAAAAAAATTTTTAGCTAACTTTGCTGCTATTTAAACAAATAAGTGAAAACTGTTTTTCACTTTGCAGGGAAAACTATCAATTTTAGCGAAAAGTGACTCACAGACAGCTTGTAAGGAATAAAATTATCTACAAAATGAGACTTGTTAAATTAAAATCGGTTAATTGTTATTTGTTATTTTTTCGTCGAGCTACCCTAGTTTAAAAAAAAAGAAGTTTCTACGATGAATAGAAGCCGAGATATAGCAAAATTTACAGCGCACATCAATTTGAACTTAAAGTATGACAAAACCCTCAACTTTCATAGGTTTTATAAAATTTTAACAATAAATGCGATAGTTATAAACAAATTAAAAAATGGGCACTTTTCTTGTTTTTTGCTATAACTTTTTTGTTTATTAACCGATTTTAATTTAACAAGTCTCATTTGTAGATAATTTTATTCCCTACAAGCTATCTATGAGTCACTTTTCCCTAAAATTAATGGTTTTCCCTGCAAAATGAAAAAACTGTTTTCCTCATTGATTTGTTTAAATAGAAAAGTTAGCTATTAAAATTTTTTGACTCACGGGATGAGAGATGTCTTGTATTATGTTCCTTTACACAATTTTACAATAATATCGCGGATACAAATTTTTTTGAGTTTCTCTTTTTATTTCGCTAATTTTCCAGGTCTAACTACCTCTAAATGATTTTGGTAACGTTTCGTCCAATGAAATTGATATTTTTCTGAAACTGGTATCTCTTTTTCAATTGCAGAAAAAGTTGTGCCTGAGAAAAATTACATCGTAATTTCTAAACCTTTCTTGGTAACAGACCTCACTTATCACTGTACTCATGAAACCAAGCTCTGTCGTACATGGTGAGTGACTTAAAAACTAATTCTTCACTCCTGCCATATGGTCTATAATGGCTTACTCCTGAAGTTATATTTTACCCAACAGATTTAGTTTTTTAATGGAACCGGAAACCGCCTCAAATCAAATCTATCCCTGTTGGAGTTAAGAATGACGTCAAAAAGTTGGAAATTTCACCTATCTTTCCAAAATTCCGTCGTCACGCTTAAAACTGCTCGCAGACGAAAAATTCTCCGAATACGACGAAATTTTGACCTAATACTAGACATTCTGTATAACTTTTAAGTGGTCAAATCAAAAGAATATCGAAATTCTATGATGTCAGAAATACAGATGCGGAATCCTGCTAGAGTACAGAGATCCGCACTGAAACGAAGCCCGCAAGAAAGACACACGTAGAATCTACCATGTGTGTGAATGAACGTCAACTCTGGATCGGCAGAAATAAGCAGGGGAGGAAGCCTGGCCAGCATGTGTATTCACCATATTGAACTCTTACAGAAGTCACTGTCGTTGTAAATTTTGTACTATATAACTTTATACTCATATACAGATACATTATTTTTATATTTTAACCAGAAATAAACAATTTAAAATAAAATTTTCAAGTTTGATTCTTTCCAAAAAATCACCCCCGCGCTAACTCGGCGATTGATCCAATATTACCAACTTTGAAACCATTATACATTTTTTATTTTAATGCTATCTTAATATTAAGTACACTAAAATAAATATAAGTTTTCTTTTTTATCATCTTTTTCTATTAACTTTTACATAAGAAACTTTAATAACAGTGATCAAAAGCATATGTATACAAAAGTTGGTTCACAATATTTTCTCATAATAAAACCACACCTTTTACTCAATTATTCATCTGGCAACAAAAATCGAGTAGGGAGGAGTGGGAAAATATTGGCTTTCTAAGAACCTTAATATTGTTGGTTAACTTAATGCAAGTGTTTTCCATTTTCTTTTTGTCATCAAGAATAATATCGACCGATATGATTCATTTTTCCCAGAGTAATGAAATAAGCCTATAAAGAATGTAGCATTTTCAATAAACTTCTTTGTAAGGCAGAAAAGAAGAAATTGGCCAATATTGTATTAGTACACGTTCAAATAAAACTCTTTAACATTGACGTTACACATCTGCGCAATATAGTGTCATCTGCTCTAGTTTCATTACACATTCTCCCATATTCCCCTATATTTAATCCAACTAAAAGCAAATTATTTCTAATATTTTATTTAATCAAACATGACAAAGCGCCGTACATATATTTTGGTTGCCGATCTACTAATCATGAAAAGTCATTAATGTCTTTAAAACAATATGCTCTCTGAAGATATAAGTTACCCGAGCAATTTTTTCCACGTTAATGAAATTATATTACTGATATCTGGTTTAAGACTACCAAACAAACACGACAGCTTGTTGAAAAAATGTTTTTACTACGTCTACGCCATTTTCTTGTACGGCGCATCCATAACATTCTTTGTGTTAGAAATTCTCAAGCTAGAAGACACTGTTAAAGATCCCACTAAGTTCTTCAGTCACATCGGACTACTCCTCACGCACCTGGTAGGAATACTGAAGGCCTGTCTGTTGCTGTTCAAGTATGATGAAATTCAAAAAGTCATGGATCTGTTGCAGGACAAAGGTTTTAGGTACGAAACGTCGGACGGTTTTCAACCTGGGTTAATGGTTCGTGAGGCGAAGAGGAAGAGTTTCAAGGTGTCTGTTTTGGTAAGTCCTAGGTATGCATTGGACGTTGAAATATGTTAAAACTATAAGCCACTCTTTGTATCTACAGTAGTATTATAAATATACCCGATATATCGCTTTAATTTGGTGCCCTTTTGTAGATTTAATCCGGCAATGACGTCGTATCCGTTCAAGATACGGTTTTTCCTGATATACGCAAACAAAATCATTATTTTTATCACTTCATTTATCGCCCTGTTTACAATATTTTCCACTTTTATTGCCCACATTATTAGTATTGACTAGAGATTTTTCCTTACTGAGTAGTAATAAAAATAACTTTTATATTATTTTGGACAGATTGTAACCGATGATATTTGTATTCATTACAGTATTCTTCATCACTCGAGTGACTATGTACTATTAGGACCAATAGTTTTGACATAATCGTTTTGAATTATTCTATTTTTTGCAATAAATTGCAATTTCTGTTGAATGAACATGTGAAATTGTTGATAGATAATTTACAAATTAATATTCTCTAAATTCTATTCCCAAACATTTTTTTCTACTTAAGCAATATCATTCCAGGTTTTTTCTCTTTATACGTTGGCTGGAGTTTTAGCCTTTGCTTCTGCTTGGACATCAATCATCGTAAAAGTGAAAGGGCAGCAATTCGAAGTCAACATCACTTGTTACGATTTCCTGCCGTTCTATTTCCATATTCCTTTTCCTGTAGAAACCAAAAGCCAGTGCGAGAACGTCTTCACATTTATGGGAATAGCGCTGTGTGCTTTTGCTTGGTTCATTGCCAGTAAGTTAGTTAGTAGTTATACAAATGTGATGCTCCCAAATTTAAACGATTTATTTGTATGTATAGGCGAAGATGCTATATTTTGCGCTCTGTTAAATTGTCTCAAGACACAATTAGATGTGGTGGGTGAAGCTCTTTTAACTATTCGTTTAAGAACTTTAAGGAAGATCGACTTTCCTCCAGGATATGCAGGGCTGCGCGATGACGATTGTCCAGAACTGGAAAGGAGTTTGTATTCGGAGTTAAATGGGTGCATCAAACACCTGACGTCACTCTTGCAGTAGGTATTACTATTCTGTAGGAATAGAAATATGGAAATGATTTTTCATGAAATTAATTTTTGTCTTTCTAATGAAAATGTCTTTCTTTTAGAGCTAGAGACGAACTTGAGGGAATTTTTACCTATATAATCTTAGCCCAAACTATTTGTTCAATTTTAATAATATCGTCTTGCTTATTTGTTGCTGCAATGGTGAGTCAGATTATTGATGTGTATGTTTAAAAGTCTCTATTTCCGAATAATGCTTTTAGGTACCAATATCATCACCAACTTTCTTTTCACAAGGGGAATACTTCCTCTGTATATTACTGCAACTTTGGTTGATATGTAATTTTGGAAACGAAATAACATTCTCTGTACGTATGTATGAAACTTGAACATATCTTTTTTCAACCTACCTTTTTCAGAGTAGTGAAATCATTCGTTCCTTGTACGAGAGTGACTGGTTTAGCTGCAGTTTGAGGTACAAAAAGTCTATGATCATGATTATGTGTAGAATGCAGCGCCCTTTTTATTTATCGATAGGAAAATTCACGCCTTTGACTCTTATAACTTTCATGGCGGTGAGTTTTTAAATACATTCTTCGTCCACTGGGATTAATTCTTAATTTTCTTATGATTTTGTTTTATTGTTATTTATTATTAGCTTCCATGCGATTATTTAGTAAATAAAGTTTTTTAATTTTTCTACTTGTTTAACCAACTTTTGTTTTAGGTTTGCAGGGGTTCCTTTTCATACTTTGCTGTATTCAGAAGCATGTAATAAAGAAACTGAAAAATATCTGAAGAGAACAAACTTTCGATAAATAAATGTAGTGACTCAGAATATTGTTTAAGTTAAAAAATTGTTGTATGTATGTATGTCGGAGGGTGGTGGAATTGTTTTTCCACCGCGGCACTTCGGCCTTATTAGGCCCTTTGTACACCCTCCTTCATTACTCGAGTACTTTTCTTCAAACCATCCTATTTACTACACGGGTGGCTTGGTGGCAAAGTCTCGTACAGTTTATGTATGATAGCATGGTCTTGAGTTACAGAGATTGTCTTTGCTCTGTTCTCATTACAATTTATCGGGGACCACAGCATGCGGAAAATGTTGAGCGACTCAGGTCTCTGGTAGGCTGCCACAGCCACGTCCCCGAGCCTGCCTTAGGTCACCCATCCAAATTCCAGCTTGAGTCCGTGATGCTGCCACAGCCACGTCCCCGAGCCTGCCTTAGGTCACCCATCCAAATTCCAGCCTGCGTCCGTGATGCTTACCTCGGCAGACCGAATTCCACCGGCCAAGACACCCGGCTAGGCGGTCCCCATTTGTTGTTAGCATAAAAATATAACTAATTAAGAAGCACTCATTATACAGGGTGTCCCATAAGTAATGGTACATAGCAGCAGCGGATTCTACACACTAAAATATTAGGATTTGACCAAACTTCTCTATAAAAAATTCGCTCTAAAATTTCTCTCTCCGCTGTTGCTCCATGTGCCACTTCTTATATAATACACTGTTTTAAGAATCGAATTAGTCAAACAATCACCAGTAGAAACATAATAAAGCAATTTTACTAATTTCAAAAAATTCTGTTGTTTTATAGATTTCCTATTTCAGTAAAACGAATTATCTGTTAAATAGGGTAAAGCTCAGATGAATTCTACAGTTTTAGGTCGAATTCAGTGGCGGATTTTGACTTATAAGTCAGGAAAGGATGAAATATTTAAGCAAAATATTGTAAATATAATTGGTAGTTTTAGGTATTTTAAATACTATTGAAATATTGGGAAAATGTGCTCAACGTTATTTTTTATATTCTTTTGTTTTTCAATTACTTTTTCATTGTTTGGTATCTCTCGCATCACTGATGCGATTTTCAATAGATAGCATTGCAAGTACTATTAGTCTGTCTTTACAGTCTTATTTAAAATTTTACAATTTTAATTCTTTTACAAGAAACAATGAGCAGAGAGCAAAATTTTACACCACACGTAAATAAATTACTTTTAATAAGAAAAGAAAATGATGAATAGCTATTATTACTCTTCATTTTTCACTGCTGCTTGACGGTAACCATGACCACCGCTGTAAACACTTCACAGCTTTATGGGCGGCCTACCAGGATCTTTTTATTACAAAAATTCCTTTTACTAACTGTTTTAAATATTAACTAAGAACTATCTAGCTACAAAACATGTTTACAGATATTTGTTGCCCTGAAGAGGTAATAAACCTTGATTCATAATAACGATTTCCCAGCACATCTGGACGTGGGTTTTCCTTCACAGATTTTTGAATTATTGGAAAAGCTTTTGAACAGTGATAAGATAAATTTCCCGCTATCACAGTTGGTAGTATATTTCCCATATGTTATATTAAGTTTATTAAAATACACGTCCATCCGCTACCTATCTTGTTCGCAAACACCGAGAACAATAAAAATTGGAAGCGACAGGGTGCTTATCTTATCTGCCTGTCAGGCTGATGCTGATACTGAACCGGTTTCGGACGAGCGAAGCAATTTGTTAGGAAAATGCCACAAACTGACCTACATAGAAACGAGAATAATTAAATTTAACATATAAAACTAATTAAAGCATCGGAATATATGTTTGTAGAACAGAAACTGTCATAATGAAATGAAAATATGAAAAATATATGGGATGTTAATTGTATTTATATATGATGTCTTTTAATTCGATTGCTTTTCAAAGGAAATATAGCAGCTTGAAAATAACTCGATTTGAAGATTTTTCGTCTTGGAGAAATGTTGAAAGATATTGATAGATACGATTTTCAAGTAAATCTAAAAAAATATCATGGTATACTCTTTATAACTAAGAATAACGATCATTTTTTGTGATTTTGGCATTTCTGAAATAAACTGAAAACTTAATGAAATAAACCTTTGCTAGAAAAGGACCAGTCAAGGTTTATTTTCTGTGAATACAGATTTGCTTAACCAAAAATTATATTAACTAAAGATACGATATGGGGTGCTTGATGATTAACGTGAGCCCTCTCACTTCTCACGATTTAAGTGCTTGATTAACGTGAGCAGTTAGGATTTTCGAGCTTAGAATAAATACATCAGTTAAAGGATATTACATGTAATTTAGCTGTAATTGAACGTAATTAATGGGGGATGAAGGTGTGAAAGGGTAATATAATGTAAATCAAGTACCTTTTCCTCATTTGAAGTACTACTATGACCACTGAAGAAATGGTTTTGAAAGAAATTGGATTTTATGTCTACAATAGTCGTTGTCACTACCATAAGAGGATGAAAGGGATGAGATGAGAAAGGTGGCTTGGAATGGTATTCTTTGTACCGTCAGATTTAAGTTGCTCAAGAAAAAAAACTACAGGGTTGTGGGTACATATGTTCGCAAGTGACCCATTTTTAAGCATTACGTCAAGAGCGCCGCCGGACGCACCAACGTTCCAGGAAGGGTCTACGGCGGGCTGGCGCCAGCGACCAGATGCGTACTAATATACCTACGACCGACTCCACACACAGGGACTCTCCAGCGAACATTTGCTCGGTCAACACGTCTTTTTCTATACAACTTAGTTTTCAATAAAATACTTTATTATTACCGTTGAGAGAGCGTTTTATTCTTGCTGTACAGCGAAGGCAACCCTCAGGGTGATTCATAAATTGTGAGCAAAACTGAAACCTCGTATTCTATGGTGA
The DNA here is from genome assembly GCF_000390285.2 of Anoplophora glabripennis. NCBI lineage: Eukaryota > Metazoa > Arthropoda > Insecta > Coleoptera > Cerambycidae > Anoplophora > Anoplophora glabripennis. Next base: position 125,001 of record NW_019416805.1, read on the forward strand.
ATTTTGAGGGGCGTCTTTCCTATAAAGTTTTTATCTTCGTTAAAAAGATACAGGGTGTTAAACTTAAAAAATATTTTTAATTTTTTTAAATAATTTAAAAACTAGGAAGTGAAATAATTTGAAATTGAGCACATGTATTTATGTAAACATTGTCCAAAATCTGAAAACGAAGAAATATTATCACCCCTTTGATACCACTACGGAAAAACCAAGCTACTGAAACATTCCGACATTTATTATGTTTTATAATAACTTTCTCAAATTTAATTCAATATTATATCCACATTTACTGCTATTCGTTTTTACCTATCTATAACGTTTAATCTACATTATAAAACTAATCGCACAAAATTGAAGGTGTAATAAAATTTTCATTACTGCTGCACCTGGAACATGAAAATTACTTACAGGACCTTTGTAGTAATGTCCACTTTCCTGAGCCAATAGCTGTGCTACAAGGGGGCCTCCTGTAATCCTTACAACCAGCTCGGTGGAGAGGACAGCTTGTGAAAAGTTTAGTTTTACCAGAAAAATCAGGAAACTCCACGTTTTGCTCATAATATTTTTCTTTATCTACAAAATTAGAGGATTTTGTTTATGCAGGTAACCGCAAATCGAAACAGATAAAAGTACATAAAAGCATATTAATTAGATATTTGGTATTTTTAACGTATACAGGGTGTCTCATAATTAGCTGCCAACCCTGAACAGGCCGATTGAAGAGGGAGGAATGGAAATCATTTTTTTGCAATATCTCTCAATCGCGTTGTGATAAATGAATGAAATTTGGTATACACAGCTAAATTTTGATGAGCAATTTGATGGACTAATCCATTTATTTCCACAAGGTCCATTGGGGTGGGTACGGGGGGGCCCTTGGTACTTTGCGTGTGTAACTTTTTCGTCTTTGACTTTTTAACAAATTGGACAGCAAATTCCGTTTTCTCGAACTGTTTTACATTAAAAAGGTACTATTGTTTCAAATCGTTATCTTTAACGGTTTCTCAGAAAATCGCTCTTGAATTAATCCCACTTTGGTCAATTTCATAGTAATTTAAACAAAAAATAATAATAATAATTTAATTCATAATCAGTAATACACATTATTGATGTAGACGAAGATTTTTAAATGTGTATTTGGATTCAACGAGCTCAATTACATACAGCTATGCTAAGAAATGGTGAAAAATAAACATTTTTGTTATTTGTTTCTCATAGTTATTCGTCAATTTTTGTTATTTTTTACCTATTTTTTGAGGTTAGAAAAAATGTGACGGTGATTGTTTTTTCCGGAAATCCTTAAGAATAACTAATTATTTTACTAATATGTAGTTACCAATGCAGCTAGTTTTAAATACTCTTATTTATTTTGTGTTATAATTTACTAAAGTTTAATAAATATATTTTTAATATAACAAGTTTTTGATCATTTTATTTTGCAAAATTCCATAGTGCTTCGTTTCCACAACATTCATAAAAAATCTATGATAAATCAAAAGCTTTTATGAACCTAGTATTTAGAGAAATCTAATGAATTTCAGAACGTATTGTAGAGAAACATGCCGTTCTTGTGTTCAAAATTATGTTTAGCGAAAAACTAGAATGTACAGGGTGTATCAAGCTCGATAGTATGGGCCTACTGTGAGGATACAAAAAATTTAAATAAAATTTTTGACACGTGGTATTAAATGAGATGAGGTAAGCTCCATTTTCAATGGAAAGTAAAAACGACTAATGACGTCATCAATTATATTTTTCTAGAAACACTTAAATACTCTTTTTTTCTAATAAACTTTTATTAGATAAATTTTTCTGTATTACTTCCAATTTAAAAGTTATAAGCAACATCATCCTAAAGAGTCTCAGAAGAAATACCACCTAAAAATCACATTAGCGGTTTCTTTCAAATAATTAATGTCTCGCGGAGGTGTTCTGTAAACCTTATTTTTTAAAATCCCCCATAAAAAATCAAGGGGTGTTATATCTGACGACTTTCCGGGTCACTGAAAAGGTCCATTAAGCCCAATCCATTTTTCTGGGAAAGTGTTACCCACATATTGCTACACAATCCTGGCCTTGTGGGGTGGAGCCCCGTCGCACAGTGGGAAATATTGGAAAAAATTCTCGCCACTCGCCAATTTTCATCGTCTCGTCGTGATTTTTTTTTTAATAATCTCGTGGTAATCTGAATTTTCATATTTCGGTGAGGTTTTTTCGAAAAACCCTTTTTTTTTAATGGAGCGCCCCAACCTCAATGTCGAAGAAAAAAATTTTAAATACTCGATGTTCAGTTGTAGAAAAAAAATGTTTAAAAAGTATCTGCTATTAATAAAATTGATTATTATGACCCTTGATGATATATTTGGAGTTAGGTTTTTGAAGAAAAAACATCAGATATATCATCAAGGGTCATAAGGAGCGCTCCCTAAGCATTAAAAAAAGGGTTTTTCGAAAAAACCTCACCGGAATATGAAAATTTAGATTACAACGAGATTATTAAAAAAAAAATCACGACGAGACGATGAAAATTGGCGAGTGGCGACAATTTTTTCCAATATTTCCCACTGTGCATCGTGCTGAAACCATAGGTTTCTCCTTAGCTGCAAAGCACATTCTCCAGAAGTGCAGGAAGTCCTTCTTGTAAGAAATTTAGGTAACTCACACTGTTCAATGTATGTTCATAAAAATAAAGCCCAATTAAATGCCTACCGATGATGCCGCACCACACATTTACTCCAAAATGGCCTTGGTTTTGGACTGGATTTACAATGCGGGGATTTTCAATGGACCAGTAGTGTTCATTGCGTCTGTTTGTCAAACCATTACTGACAAACCGACTTTCGTCCGTCCAAAGAACGTGCCGAAAAAGATTCTGATCAACAGTTTCTACCTTTACTACAAATTGAGCTATAAATTTAAGTCTGTTTTCAATGTGACGCTCAGGAAAGTACTTCAAATTGTGAATTTTGTAGTCATGATACCAATTGGTGTTTAAAATTCGTTGAACGGCTGATTTATTCAAATTCAATTCGCGGCTAGCCTGCCGTATAGAATTTCATGGATTTTATTCGAAATACTGTAACAGTCTAGCTGTGTTAACATTGTTTCTTACCCTTCGGTCAATTATTTGATTTTTCCGAACAGAAAATAACTCTTCATTTCGTCGCAAGGTCGCCTCCAATCTTGTAAAGGTTCTATAATCAGAAATGAGGCACTCTGGATACCTTTCTCTACAGCTCTTCTTGAATTTTTTGTAACTCGTTGTAAATTAGCAACACTTTTTCACACATCAACTTTTTCTGAATGACAAAACATTTTGTAAGCACGAAAGTTATACATCTGACGTTCGTATTGAGTAAGGACAAGTATTCTGTAACATTTATATACTTTAAACAACTAACATTCAATTATTTTACAACGACTATTTTATCCTTCAACTGCTAATGTGATTTTTAGCTGGTATTTCTTTTGTGACTCTTTAGGACGATATTGCTTATAACTTTTAAAATGGAAATAATACATAAAAATTTCTCTGATAAAGGTTTATTAGAAAAAAGAGAGCTTTTTAACAGGAAAAAAATTTGTCGTGTCCCAAATTTTATTTATTTTTTGTATCCTCACAGTAGGCCCATACTATCGAGTTTGAGACACCATGTACAATTTAATATAGGCCCTTTGTTATAATATTTCTGGGAAAAGATGTAACTTCTATAGTGTTCTAATGAAATAATTCAAATAAATGATTATGACAGCATAGGATTTATATAAAGTCTGACAAAATTGATTAAAAAAGTTTCGTTTCACAATCAATATCCCCGATTTTTTTACGCACTTCACTTGATGATGATGACGATAAATTTTTGGAATTAATTTATCTTAATCATTTTAAAGCAACTTAAAAGTTCAGAAGCATTCATGTAAGTTTAACATCAAAATCTACTATAGTACTTACGTAAATTATAAATATTCTCAATGTGTAGACTACTTTGAAGGTACGTGCACGCTAGAACCTCTTCCTACAGCGTCCTCGCGAGATCCAGGAACTAAGCCCAATCGAGGTGTTACTCATGCAACCGACCGAAAAACCCGGAGTGCTATTTCAACTAATTCCTCCGGTGGCATGCAACTACTGATAGAGATATCGGCTGCCCCCCACCAGTGGAAATCTTGATCAAATAAAAACAATTAGTGCTATCTGCCTACATGGCAAATCGACAGGATCACGGAGATTTAAGGATTTGAACTCCTGACACGTGACAGGACTCGTGATTTAATTTCTTGGATTGCCATGCTTCATTTGTTCTCGGATTCGAATGATAATTAATGGAAGAGCAGGGGAGTCGATACTGTGGCGTAAAAAAAATGTGGGACGGTTGTTTATAGCCTCGTAGGGTCGTCCTTGGTAGCTTAATTCCTAATTAACAAAATTCACGTTTAGATTGAAGTAAACATATTGTGTTATTGCATTTCTTAGTCCTGAGGGCGAATTTTACTGCACGAAACGTAGTAGAGACAAACGTCCGTCCAAATAATTAAAATGCACTTCAGTCATTAGGGAAATAAAATTAATTATTTGTTAAAACAGTTTTATGTACAGGTTGTCCCTGTAATTGTTCGAAAAAATGAAATGGCGAAATCCTTGTTCAATTTTGGAGATAAATGTAGGGGACACCGGGGCTACTTGTCGCAGATTTGGTATTAATTTATTTTTTAAGTAGTTTTTGGCGCTTTTTACAAATAAATATGGTCATAAGATTTATGTATGATTGACGAAAAATATCTAAGAAGAATAAATTGGAAAATACAAATTTAATTAAATTTATGACATATATTATTTTTATAGACAAATGCGACAACGTACCCCATGGCGGGGCATGTTGTCGTTTTATATGGGGTAAGTTGTCGTTAACAAAATTAATGAGAGAAAACTGTTTATTAAGTATTATAAGTGTTTAATAACATTAAAAAAATATAAATAACTAACAATATTATATCTATATGAATTGCAAGGTTACAAGTGATGACTTCCGATGATGATCGGAATCGCAATGTAGACATACATAATAGGGATTGCCGCCTGTG
>NW_019416805.1:131810-132469 GCF_000390285.2 Anoplophora glabripennis
TTTTTTCAAATGGGAATGGGGGTCAAGTGGGGGGTCATTAGAAAGGGCTTTTAATTCTCTATACATCGATTCTTACTTTTTGAAAATCGATCCATTATTTTAGAAAATATGCAGCTTTGAAAATACGAACAATATTTTTGACGAGAAATGCGAAAATCGATTTAATTTTACTTCAAAACTTACGGTATTAGCTTGGTAAATTCCTACAAAAGAATTCGCTGTTTTTTTTTCTGATTTGCGCATTCTTTAGCCTAATTTTGGTGAGCAAAAAATTGTCCGCTTTTTGTATAGATAGGCCACAAGAAGTTGCTGGATTACTGTCTTGTGACTAGTAGTTGAAGAGTATCAATACTGCCAAGTCTTTTAAATTGACTAATTATGTTGTACTCAATTCCAGAAAGAGTATAAATTATTGAGCTTTTTTTTCAAAAACAATGAATGCGGAAATCGGGTCGCCGAACTGTTCAACCAACGGCATCCTGAGAAACATGCGTCTGGATCGCGAATTGGTGGCCAAATTTTGCGAAACTGGCTCCGTTCATAACAAAAAGAGGCAGGTTGAAAATCCGGTACTAAATGAACCTACGGAAATAGCGGTATTGGGGCAAGTGGCAATGGATAGTACGCTGAGTACAATGCAATTGGCTACTGCGACAGGA
>NW_019416805.1:133224-185822 GCF_000390285.2 Anoplophora glabripennis
CCCCATTCCCATTTAAAAAAATTTGGGGGATGGCACCCCCACTTAGGGGGTTGAAGATTTTGCTATGCTTTTTGCGCCAAAAGTTGTCCCCCTCAGAAGCAAACTTTACCTGATTTTGGATTTTGCCGAAAAGTACATTACTACCCTGTAATGCCTTGCGGTACGTTTTCGATGGGCTACCCTGTATATACAAAATGCAAGGTTACAAGTCATCATCGGAATCGCAGTGTAGACATACGTAATAGGGATTGCCACCTGTGCAACTTTTATGGGCCAACAATTTACATTTCGTGCATTCCAACCAATCTATTGTGGACAAACTGTAACGACCATGGCAAACGAGGCAAATCGTTTCTTCTTCTTCCTCTTCGTTAGAGGAGGTTACTTCTTCCCTAACTTTACCTTTTTTGCTTAACAATGATTTTGCTCTTTAGTGAGTGGTTTTCCTCATCAAGAAAAACTTTAGGTGGCTTGAGGTGTTCGGATAGATAACTATTGATGCCTTTTCAGGAAGCTTGAAAACCAATCTGGTCCGGCTATTGAATTTTCATACCACGAATCTAGGACTGATTTCGACAAAGCTTTTGCATAGTCATATGCTAGATGCCTAACTTCTTTCGGGGTAAGGCCAAAATAAATTTTGGATGCTTTCTTAAGGTGCTCCTCTACAACTCTAGACGATTTTCTTCATCTTGATCAAACACCATTCTTGGTTTTTTGTACCCTAATTTAATTTAAGAACAACCAGCCATAAGTTCTGCATCGGTAACTTTTTTACAAAATCTCTCTAGAGCTTTGACATGGAGATCATATTTGTCTATGACTTTTCTAATAGAAATTGGTGAATCTCTACGCTTAACTGCTCTGCTACATCCTAAGTTAAAATTATATATAAAATTTGCTTACCTTAACGTTCAATAAGGGGTATAACACTTAAATTATTCTTAACACGAAAATTTACGACGTGCGCACTAGTTCTTATATCGTACCCTACGGTGCTGCCATCTTAGCGGTTTGAGTTCAAACTCAGGGAAGATAAAGAAGGGATCTGTAATTAAGTTGTGATAAAGATTTATAGGCCAATGTTTTCGAACTTCGGAATTGTAGTAATTGCGATAATTTACCCCTGCGACAACAAGCCCCGGTGTCCCCTACCCATGGCTTAGTTTTCGATATACAGGGTATTCACGTTTTTGAGAAATTTCAGAAAAATACTAATATGTACCTTTTAATACATTTGAAGTAACTTTAATTATTGGTGATTCTACTGAATTTTGTATGCAAGATTTTTTTACATAAGAAAATTGTATACAGGGTGTCTCAAGAAGAATATATGCGGTCATCGTTGATTTTTTTTAGTGGAACACCCTGTATATTATGCCATATTTGAATTGTACGGTAAATTCTGAACATTTTTTGTATAACATACCATATCTCTAAAATCAGCGGTTTTCCTTAAAGACGTGTTCAAGCGTTTTTCCACAAAATAATTACCTACCTGAATTTTAAACGAATTTGTTCCTTTCATCATTAACGTACTGTATTGCAAATTCAGTTACACAATCACAATTGTATTTCAAAGGAAAAATATATCTTCCATATTATTTGTAAAACGAATTATTCTCAAAATAGTTATTAATTTTTTGGAAAGTTTCTACGTCACAGACTTCAGAGATCAAAGATAAATCACTAGACCAAATTCTATCGATCAACGTCAAAAAACAGGTATATATATTTAAAAAATGATAATTATGTTTTTGTTAAATTCAATTTAACATTCAATTCAACACTCTGTTGTTAATCAAGACATTTGGGGAAAAATATTTAAAAAGATCTCCTGACGTTACACGTTATGACAGGATCAGATATCATTGCTTTTTACTTCAAATTCCTACTTTTGTCGTCAACAGGTGCCTATGTAAAAATTACACACAGGGTGGTCACTTTTAAGGTGTATTTCCTGAAGCACAAGATTTGCACGGTTGGTTAAATTACAAGAAAGTTGCACATTTTCATATCATTTCGGATTATGAAAAGAAGTTGGAGGTAAGTTGCACCGTTCCTGAAATAAACTGAAAAAACTAAAAAACCTGGCTTTTCTTATTTCTTCCATATTTTTTTTATTATTGAAAGTAGAGTAATGAAAATCGATATGAGCAATAAGGCGATATGCTATATCTGTTACAAGCTTCCTAGATCCTTATGCTTTCTTAACCATCGTTTGATTTTTCATGGCTACTACGATCGAATTAAATAAATCATAAAATTGACGTTTTTTGTCCCTTAATAAAATCCCTTCAGCAAGGTATTATACATCGTGGAACTCAAAATTTAATGCTTTATCTAATGGCGCAAAAATTCAATATGGCGCCCATAAAAAAATCAAAAGTTTGTTCTGAAAACATAAGATCTAGGAGGCCTGAAATATGTTTTACTTTACCAGATCGATAGACTATATCATTTTATGTAGGTATACAAACCGATTTATATTCATTACTCTATTTTTAATAATAAATAAGAAATGTAAGAAATAAGAAAAGTCAAGTTTTCAGTTTCTTCAGCTTATTTCAGGAACGGTGCAATTTCTTTTCATAATCCGAAATAGCATGAAAATATGCTACTTTCTTGTAATTTAACCAATCCTGTCAATCTTCTAGTTCAGGAGATACTAATGGTAAACATCTTAAAAGTGACCACCCTGTATACCTACTAACAACTACAACAGCATAGTTTGACAGGATCTTAAAAATACTATATCTTGATACATACAAACACAAAGCACCTAAATAAAATAATAGACTTAATTCCAAGTCATATAAATTCATCATATATCATTTTTATTTCTAAAAAGAATATAGGCGGTCTGAATAATTTAGTGGGTAGGTATATGAAGTTCTGTATACGTTCGTTACTTTCAAACGCGAAGAATGGATTTTTATTTGAGTTAAACATAGCGGCAAATTTGTCCTCGTCATAAATACAGTTGATGTTAGTATACAACGAAAAGGTACAAGCGACAGAAGAAATAATATACTGAATTCTATTTGTCGACAATATTTTATCAAATTTTTCAGAGAACATAGGGATATCAAAGTGTCAAAATCTGAAAGAAAAAATTAACGGTATTTGAACAGCGGTTGTATTTTAATTGTATTGAGGTAAGAGGTAAGATTATATTCAGTAGGTATCTCAAAAAAATTAAATTCTTAATAGAGTATATCTCAAATATGAAGTACACATTTTTGTAAAAAAAAATAATATGAACATGCATCGCGGACTGTTGTTTTTGCGATACAGGGTGTTACATAACAGTTATTAATAATTTTTTTTGTATCTCGATAATAATAGAATAGTTATTTATTGTATAAATGTTTTAAGTAGCATTTTATCCACGCAAGAATGTTTAGACGCAAGAACGTAGTTAAGTGGATAAAAGGCAATTAAAACACGAATGCAATACAGCGTTTTATCTATAATCACATCACAATCATATTTGTGGAGTCAGAATTATTGGAATTTAATAAAAAATAATCGCACGACTTGATATTTCGTACTTATGAAACGTGGTAAGTTTTGTTATACCTACTGGTTGCTATTGTACGTTGTTTATTATCAATTTATTTAATAAACGGTTCTATCTTAATTTGGTAAAAATACAAGTAATTGTGTCCCTGTGGCTGTTTTTGAATAAGCTCAAGAAGCAATTTTCCATTTATTGCCAGCGAAATCCAGCGAACATTTCGAAAAAGTGTTCGCCGAATTTAACGAATGGGGGGGGAAAAACGGAGAATAATGACAATAAATGAAGAAGTCATGATATCGTATTTTTTAAATTTGAAGAAAAAATATGCAATTTCATCTATGTGGTCGAAGTATTCGATGTTGAAGGTTACTATAAAGGTCTACAAAAATATAGATATTGAAAAATATAACAAGCTTACTGCTTATTTGAAGAGTGAATCGAGAAGATACAAAGCAAAAGAAGCTGCCGTATTGGAAAGAGCACATATTGCAGAATTTTTTACTGGGGCTTCCGACAAAAAATATTTAATGATTGAGGTAATATCTCTTTACCTTTTACATGTTGTTAGGTATATAGTGAACTTTGAATTATTTTAGGTTGCACTAATAATGGGGGTTTCTGGTGCCTGTCGATGCTGTGAATTGACATACTTGAAAATTAGTGACGTTGGCAGTTACCTACTTGTTTCAATATCTGACACTAATACGGGCATTTCAAGAAAATTTACAATTATAGAAGAAGGATATGCAGAAAATATATTTTTCTGCGACCAATTCGCCCAACACAAGACAGATACATAAATCAAAATGTGCTTCCCAGCCTGTTGGAATCAACACATTGGCGAAGGTACCTTCAATAGTTGCTTCAATCCTGAATATCGCAAATCCAGAAGCATATACTGACCATTGTATGAGGCGCACTTCAACACGTTTATTGGCCAATCAAGGTGCTGATTTTACAACCATCAAACGGCATGGTGGATGGAAGAGCTCCTCTGTAGCAGAAAGCTATGTTGAAGAGTCTATATCTAACAAACTTGATATTGCAAGGAAAATCCAAGGAAAATATAGCTGCTCCTTACAAGAAGAAACATCCGTAACTTGTGCAAATTCTTCAAAATCCTCGACAGATGTTATGGGTTCCGAAAATGATGGCAACAATGCTACAAGGGTTGTTATTAATGGAAAGGAAATTAAATGTGATAAAACTAAAAACGAATTGTCTATTACTATAAATATAAATGTTAATGTTAATAAGTAAATAAATTAAATTTGATTTATTATAGGTTTATTATATTTTCATTATTCCACTAGTGAAATAAATTTACTTTATTCCACTAGTGGATAAAGTATCACTTTAGACGGTTCATATGTGTGTGGATAAAGAAATATATTGGATTCCACTTTATTTTTATTTATTTGTAACTTGAAACCTAACTAATAAGTAAGTAAAGGTTGATCTAAGTATTAGTGAACCGTTTTGTTTGGAATCGTTGGAAAAATCTGAAAATAGGAGAATGATACATATAAAACATTAATTTGGGAGATGAATATTGGAAGTCTCTTCTATGACTTTTTGAAGCTTTAGATTGGTACTACATCTGCGAAAGTAGAACACTACACTTTTCTTTGGTACCAATTGTTAAGTTACAAAGAAAAGGAATACAAAATAATTTTGATTAATTTGTAACACGATGCTGAAGGGCCTATATTCCTATATACATATATGAACTTTTCTCACTGGAATCACGTCTTCTTTCGACTGCCCTATCACAAAAACCTGAGTCACCCCATATGATATACAGGATGTAACAACAAAATTTTCAGCAAATAAAAAAAGAGTTTTTTTTCTAAATCTTTCCTTCCTAAATTTTGATATTCATTTTGATTGGAAGAATCAGTTTGCCAGAATACCACTGTTACATCCTGTGTATATTAATTAAAATGCATGTATGAGAAAAAAGGCTAATTAAAAACTATTTCTGACATAAATACGCTATTACAAACATAAAAAACATTCAGAATAAACCAAGACGGAACACGTATGACCACATTAATGACTTATGAGCCAGTACATAATAATTATAGTGTGACATATGTCTAGTGTTAAAATATTTAATACAAAACGGAACAAAACTTTTGCAGATTGGTCTACAATGTGAGGTTAAGGTATAATTAAAACTGACCTTCAAGTTTACAAACCTTTATAACAGCAAGACATTTTAAAAAGGGAACTAGCACGTTGAAAATGTCTGGGATGAATTACCCAAAGGACTTCTTCTACGTCAATAAAATCCTGCAGAGGGTGACAGGATTCTGGCTCCCTGGAAAGGAAATTCACTTGATATTAAGAGTCCTGTTCTACTTGTACATTACTCTTGCTTACTCAGTGTCTATCTTTTTCTTTATTTGTGAAATAATCATTGTCAGTGAAACCGTCAAAGATCTTAACAAGTTTGTACGGCAGTTTGGAATGTTGTTCACCCACGTGGTGGGTATCCTGAAGTTTTACATCCTGGTGTTCCGTCGTAAGAGCTTACAGAAGATCATGGATATGTTGCAGGATAAGGACTATGTCTATGAACCACAAGGCACCTTTCAGCCTGGCTTGATGTTGTCGAAAGCGAAAAGGCTCACTTCGTTCGTGTCAGTAATGGTATGTTGGATTTTATATTTTGTAATAATAAAGAAAAATATTTTTGCCGCAACAGCTTTAAAAAATATATAATATGAGAATAGAAATAGAGTAACTACTAAGGGGCGATTCCAAAGTTCAGTCATATTTTTTGTGGCACATAAAATAATAAATATTAAATAGCGTTTATGAATTAATTTCTTGTTTCTATGTTTAACAATTTTTGAAACTTTTTAAAACCCATAGAACTGCATTCTTTATACTCCTTATCCGTCGCAAGAATCGAATACGGAGTTGAGAATGAGCTACACATTTCCCATTTTTCAATTAAATTTTTTTATTGCACCATAGCAAGTCTTTAAGAGATCTGTCGTTGCTTTATTTCCTAACTTATTAACACTATGGTATAACGTTTTTGAAGTTTCAAATAGTCTCATTATCATTTCTTTCTATGGACGCTGTCGCAGTGTTTTTAAATTTTGTCATATGAATTTTAATATTTTCTTCTGCAAATAATTTTTCAGCTCATTGATTGCATCAATTTCGATATAAAACGTTTGATTTTCATTACAAAATGGTTCTGCTGGATCTCAAATCTAGTTTTGTTTTATTTGTTTATTATTCCTATCTGTTTTTTGTGTTTCAGGTTTTCATCTTGTACAACTTCGTTGGTATGTCCGCTCAAATTTCATCTACAATTACTCTCAACGAAGTGGTCAAAGATGACCATTTGCCGGGAAACTTAACCTGCTATGACTTTTTACCTTACTATTTCTATATTCCTTTTAACGCAGTGACAAAATTCCAATGCCATGTTGCTTTTACTTTCATGAACGTCAGTCTCGACGTGTTTGCTTGGATAATTGGAAGTAAGTAGGTATACCAGAAAATAACGTTTTTTGGTATTGTCTTAGAATACAGAAAAGATAATATGTACAATTTAATACACAACAGTTACAAATTTTGACGTTTCACAATAACAAAATATAACAAGTCCCCCCCCCCCTCCCGGACGATCGTCCCGATCAGCAATCAGAGTTCTTTTCGATTGGTTGCTCGGTATTGGACCAAAAGATTCAATTACCTTCATTTTCCCTCTGGACCTTCTCTGGATTCTTCAGACCACGTCGTTGATCATCTTGATCACCGTTATAGACCTTCCCAGTGATTCTGGAACTTTAAAGATTTTCCTATCTTTCTTACTAGTGTCGTCTCTGAAATAGCACCGTGTTTTCAACCGATTGCTTTGAAACTTCATTTTCTGTCGGACTTTGTAATGGATGGCATTGATTCTTTTGGTTAACTCCAACGGGTAGTCTTTCAGTGTGCCAGCTCAATGTTCTGGGTGGTTAAAAGCAATGTCAAAGCGTAGCTCCAAGTCTCTATCGAAGACTATACTGGCTGATGTTCTTACGGCGGTAGTCTTATGGACTGCTGATCGATATGCCAATAGAAAAAGAGGCACATATCGGTCTCAGTCGGTTTGGTGTTCATTGACGACTATCCGCAGGTAATTCTCCAAGGACTCTCCACCATAAAGTCAAATTGTGGATGTAGGGTGTGCCACCCTCTTTATCCATACTAGTCATATGTCTCCTCCACCTACTTCATCATGGACTTCTCTCAGCACTTCCTTGACTCCATTCCTCGGAAGTACCACCTGCTTTCGTACCTCATTGTCATCTGGACATTTCCTCTTCAGTAACTCATTTTCTAAGATGAGTGAATCCGTATGACCCAGAAATCCTTTAACGTTGATGATTTGATATTTCTGCCCAATTTGATCGAATCACATGTCCTTTCCAACTAATTATAAAGTATAACAGTCTAATCGCCTGATTAGTTAAGCAAGCCTTAACCGAGACTCAAAGTACCGCTCCTAAATATTTCTTCATGTTATTTTTTATTTTGTTTTTAATATTCCCCTTATCAGACCTTAGTACATCCAGTACATCCTGCCTGTTTTCATATCAGATCTTAATGCAGCCTTTGTTGCTTTCATACCATCCTTCATTGCCGTCATCGTTTCCATAAGCTGTTTCATGGACTGTTCCATTTCTGCTACTTTAGATCTGGTACTCACTGTCTTCTTAAATTAATAATCCTCAAGGTCCAGCTTCTGACAGCAATTTGTACCAAATTTCCTTTATTTAGTTCAATTTGATACAAAACACTTTGCAAACATTGACAACATTGTCGAATTAAGTAGTAAAATAATTTCGTTATAATTGTGTCAAGTATAATGATTCTAGTGATGTTAACATTAGTTCATTTTAATGTCAACCATTTTAGCCCATGATGGTTTTTTCGTAACATTGATGAATTGTCTGAAAACTCAATTGGAGATAGTCCAGTGTGCTTTTCGAACTATAAGAGAAAGGTGCGAGAAGAGACTGGACCTTCCAGAGAACTACAAGATTTTTGTTGATGAAAGCAATCCCACATTGGAGAAGACTCTTTACGATGAACTGACCCATTGCACCAAACACTTAAACATACTCCTGCAGTGAGTACAGCGAAGTATTTTTCAATAAATGTTTTCAATAACATTTTCTTTGTTTGAATAACTCATGTTGCAGAAAATAACAATGTTATATTTGCATAGCTAATAATTCCTTGTAAAGTGTAAAGAAAGAATAATTTATTATGCATGTATTATCGATCCCGTCTTGCTTTTAAGTTTGCTAGGTGGATACCCACTCCACACTCATTTCACCTTCAGTGTATAGTTGGCTGCGTCATGTAAGATATTTTATGACATTTCCCTAATCTTTCGTTTTTTCTTATCAAAGTGAATAATTATAAAACATTCAAATTTATATTGTTTGCCTATATTCTAAAGATATGTTTAGATTATACGAGGATGTGTTTATTCATACGTTGTGTAATATTGGTTGCATACTCTACCCGAAATTAATGAATATTTCTTTACATAAAAATTTAACATTTTATAACAGTGACTGCTTTTCTCTTGTGTTTTAGGGTTCGTGACGATATAGAGAATGTATTTACGTACGTAACTTTGGCACAAACACTGGCATCTTTGATAATTTTTGCATCATGTTTATACGTGGCATCCACAGTGAGTGTTATTTGGAAAGAATATTATTTTAACGAACATTTTTCCTGAGTGTCACATTTTTATGTTACAGGTTTCTATGACGTCTCCTGAGTTTTTTGCGCAAGTGGAATATTTCCTTTGCGTTCTGGTACAATTGTCCGTGATATGCTTTTTTGGTAACGAAATAACCACTGCTGTAAGTGAGATATATCTAATTAGTGTTTTAATTGAAATTGATTCAACTTTGATGGATACAAAATCGAATAAAGAGAAGGAATAAAAAAAATTTATACTTAATTTTGATAACCAAAATGTAACTCATTGCTTTCAGAGCGCCCAGACAGGAGTGTCTTTGTATGAATGCGATTGGTTTAGTTCAAGCTTAAGATTTAAACGTTCGATGATTCTTACCATGTCTCGAATTCAACGCCCTGTGTATGTCTCGATTGGCAAGTTCTCTCCACTAACTTTGGCCACGTTAGTAGCTGTAAGTACCTTCTTTTTCAGAACATCATTAAAATTAAGAGATTAATGTGAAGAAATTCAATGGAAAGCTCGATAGATAGAACGGTTTTTGTTAGCATAGTCGGTATTATCGGAATAATTGTCAAACGTACATATGATTGGTCGATTTCTTTGTGTCAGTATTAAACAAATACAAGGCACATCCACAAGGAAAGAGGATTTTAATTTGAAACGGCAGTATAATTATGAACAATTTACATACCTATTCAGAAAGGTACATCAAACACTATTTTTCGATGTAATCGCCATCAACCACAATGCTTTGTCAAAAAAATCTCCTTGTACACATTAATACGATTCTTCACATCATCTCAATAAACAAATCTTTCTTTCTCTTTGCAAGAAGAAAGAGGATTACGGTCCTAGCGGCTCGTTTCAACACGCCACTACAACAACGGTTCTCAACTGACTCAGACAAATGAGCGCTTGTTTTGCTTCCAACACCTTGGCATTGAATGCACTGTAGCCAACGTTGTCGAAAACAAAAACCACAAAGCATCAGTCTCAGTACTCATACTTTGTGGATATGCCTGGTATATATTCTGGATTAAAGTATAAAAAATGGTCATTGTATTTTAGGTCTGCAGAGGATCATTTTCATATTTTACACTTTTCAAAAGTGTCCAGTAGAGGTCTGCTAATGTTTTAATGCTAATAGAACCAAACAAGGACAATAGTATTGATGGTAGATTTAGGTGGTAAACACTTATAAAACCATAACTGACATTTGTGTAGTTACAAAATATTTCAAATAAAGCATAATCAGCGTGAATATTGTTTTGTTTAATTCCTTTATTGGACGTATTTCAGGGGCCGCTCTAGGAAGTCGTAAATGAAAGTAAATTCGTAATAAAAGAAAGCAAAGAGTGACATCAAAGCAAAAGATAATTGCAGACAATAAAATGGTGAAATTTAAATTATTCTAAGAGGAAAGTTATAAATAATTTATGATGTTACATTTTTTACTTGCGCTAAAATTACGTGCATCTATTTATATTTCATGAAATGTAGTTGAAGGTTTTTAGGAGTCAAAAGAAAAGTAACGTCGGGAATATTTTATTGAATCCGAAGAACAAGATATGCAATTACTTCACAATGTAGGTAATTACCGTAATTATTAACTAATCAACTAATTTTAGGGTAATTAAGAGATTATGAGATGGACTTTACTACATTTTGAGTCACTCTTTCCTTCTAAACGAGAATAAAAGTAATATGGAGGCCGATTTTTTTAACCTGAAGCCTTCAAATATCTCGAAAAATAGGCCAGTCTACGAAAATAATGTCCATAATCAATCACAGGAAGAAGGAAATATATTATTGATTACTAGATTTTTCCTACACAGAACCTATGTATACGATTCTGCATTACGTTTGCAAAAAAGTACCACGTTTTATATAAGTATTCGAAATTCGTCATCAAAAAAGTTTATTCATTTTGCAAATTTCAAATATCTGGGAAATTGTTACCTGTAGAGATGTAAATGACTAGTGAATCGATTACTTTTAGTGAACCACGACGTGGACGTAGTAGACTAGATCGGATCTGCCGAAATATTCCACTTCTTGGATGTAAGAGGAGGCAAGGTAATTTTTGCTGGAATACCTTCAGTATAACTCACATAATAAAAGTGTAGATTCCTAGATCTGGGCGAGGTCGGGAACAATTTCAAAATTGCAGAAATGTTTAAAAAATTTAAAAAATACCTATTTTATCTGAGTTTTTTACTTATCTTGGAACCAATGCATTTTGGAATAGTACTGAAAAGGAAAAAAGTTTTAGAATTGAATTTTGCACAATATACTGTAAGTTAAAAATGTTTCAATTTATTACCGATGTTGCAAAATAGCAATCATTGATGAAATAAAGGCAAAATAATCAAGTTTTTTTGGAACATTTTTTAAAAATATTTTAATTGCTCCGAGGCATTCTAATTTTGGTAAAAAAAACTTTAGAGTATAATAACACACCAAATTTCAATAAAATCGGTTGAACACACTCTCATAACACTCTCTTTTTATTTTTAAACAATTAGATTACATTTATCAATTTGTAATTTAGTTTTTTTCAAAAATTATAATTTTAAAGTACTCGGAAAGACGCTTCTTTTTTTTTAAAAAAGTTAAATTTCGTTTATTGGTTCTCGAGATATAAGCGGTCAAAGTTTATCGGCATTTACCGTTAATTTATAAACAACTTAGCTGTAATAATCTTTGATCCAGTAGCTTCGTTTTTTCCGAGTTCTAAGCTGGAAAAAAATTTCATATCTATAAGTTATCAGCAACATAAATAAATCAGCGGAAAAGCTGTCGCTCGCACGCGCGAAAAGTGACTCAAAATACGAAAAATGGGTGAGACTGAATTCGGAGTTTCAAAATGCGAAGGTACGAAAAAATTGCATTATCTCGACTTCTAATCGATTTCGATCTTTTTTTTAATCCGATGTCTCGCGCGCCAAGAATTCGAATATCGTGTTGCCAACTGTCTAATTTGCACATATTTTGTTATAAACAAAGTTTATTATTTATGCATTAAATATACTGTATATTTTACCCTATGCTATTGCAATGTTTGTTTACGTATATATTTCAACACTCTGAATATGAATGTATTTAGTTATAATTATTACAATTATTTAAATAATTTTAAATTTATTTGGAAATTATTTTTTTTGTTAAATACAGATAAAATTAAGAAAAAATAGTACTTTAGAACTATAATTTTTTTAAAAAACTAAATTGCAAATTGATAAATGTTATCTAATTGTTTAAAAATAAAAAAAGAGTGTTAACTTTAAAAATTTACTATGGCCGTCCTAATCAAACAATTTCAATTTTTCAAAAACTAATTGAAAGGTTGAGCGGTCTTTTCTATGTGAACAAAATTTCAAGTGTCTAGATGATTTATTTAAGGCTGTGCAACATTTTGAAAATTCGAAAAATTTTTTTCAAAAAATTATGTTGCGAAAACTATCAAATCGATTTTAATGAAATTTACCGTGTTGTTTTATTATACTCTAAAGTTTCAAAAAAGCAATTCAAATATTTTTAAAAAATTATCCAAAAGAACTTGATTATTTTGCCTTTTTTCATCAATTATTGCTATTTTGCAACAGCGGTAATAAATTTAAACATTTTTAACTTACAGTATATTGTGCGACAACCAATTCTAAAACTTTTTTCCTCTTCAATATTCTTCCAAAAGGCATAGATTCCAAGATATAAGTAAAAAACTCAGATAAAATAGGTATTTTTAAAAATTTTTAAACATTTTTGCAATTTTGAAAATGTTCGGGACCTCGCCCAGATCTAGGGATCTACACTTTTATTATGCAAGTTGTACTGAAGGTAATCCAGAAAAAATTTGCTTCCCCCTCTCACATGCACCTCAAAACAGATCTCCCTGGTTTTTATAGTTTTCTGTTCCTTTCGGGCTGCTTGATTAAGTCCCTTCGCGTCTTACGTATCAGGGTGCTTGATTTAGATGAGTCTTCTCGCCTCTCACCTATCAAGGTACTTGATTTATGTGACTCCTTTCACCTCTCACTTATCAGAGTGCTTGTTTTACATTAGTACCCTCGCCTCATCATCTTTCAGTTAAAATACGTTCTCAAAATGACGGCGTTCGACTTCAATGCACGTATCAATCCTGATTTAAAATAACTTTACACAATTGAGATGTGTATCTGCTTGAATTTCGGCACAAGCATTTCTAATTCGCTCATATTCTCACATGTTGTTGGTTCTTCTTTGTAAATTTTACCTTTGCGATAGCCCCACAGGAAGAAATCTAGCGAAGTAAGATCTGGTGATCTAGCAAGCCAAATTATCGGAGCAACTCTATCGATCCAGCGACCATTGCAATCACGATCAAGTACTTCACGTACTACCACCGAATGGTGTACTGGATAACCATAATGTTGAAACTACATTTACCGAAAAAGGTAAAAAAATTAACAAAATAGAAGATGTTATCGTGAAACGCAAAACTGGACGCACGCAAATGTTATTATCTTATACCTACTTTCATATCCAATGTCTGTTCTGCTCTTATGTAAAAACGCCAGATTTTTACAGAGACTAGACCAGAACTCGAAGACTTGTGTGGAGACGGGTTAACTTATTGCTATTCTATGAAAGTTCATTGCCCTTCTTTGCCACAACTGATTTAAGCATGATAAACATTTAATTATTCTTTATAAAGCGCGCCTTATTTCCTGTTTGTTTGACAGTAATTAGGAAATTCATTACAATTTTTTTTATTAGTATAAAAGCAATGTTGATATCAAAGTGCGTTTAGCAGTAACAATAAAACATTACATTTGATATCTAATGCTATCAATAATGCTCGCTTACTGTTTTATCAAAACGACTTTTGACCATTGTGATTGTCCTTATCGCCCGTCAGTGCCGTAGCACTAAACAATTATATTGGGTGAAAAAACATAAAATTGTGTTATACGTAAATTAATATTCAAATACCAATTCCATTTTTAGGTCACCTTAAGTTGTAGAAATATGTAAATTAATGTATCTTACTTTATTGGATTTCGTTAACAAAGGAACTCATTCCAAGTCCATTATGGTGTATCTGAGGAAAATTTTTGAAAAGCTTGACGGTCTCTGTGATGAAGTAATCTAAACGAATTAACTATAACAGGGACTACAAAAACAAATTAATGGAAATTTATAAGACAAGACAAAGTTACTCATACACTAATACATTTTTAACTCGTAAGGACACAGAAATTTCTTAAAGTAAAAAAAGATGGGGTAGTGTCAGGAAATCTCCAAAAAATGTGTGCATAAATATATGTTATACAACTTTTTATCAACCTACAGTTTGTTTGATTATAAATGCTCCGAGCTCTAACTCGGTTACCCATTTTCGCACACCCTGTAAAGTATATATACAGGGTGTGCCACTAAGGTCAGCGAGGTCACTAGCGGGCGCAATCTACATTTTGAAACATAGAGTTGAATTTTTCTTAAAAATGTTTCCTATTCATGTATATTACATAATACAAATATAGAAAGCCGGATTCATTGCGCAAAACTTTTGTTATTGACATTTTGTTCTACCTCTCGACAGAAAGTTTGGATGTCCAAAAACGGGTAAATGAGTTCTGGCTCGGTGTCTCTATAATCAAACATTGTATTCTAACAGGCTGTGTTAAAATTTTAAATATTAAGTTATTAAAAATGAATGTATTAAATAATTGAGGCCAGCATGGGATCCTTGTGGAACAATTGATGTTTGTATCAATGTCAATAGTTTTTACACATTTGCAGAGCATTGGAATGCGGTTCGTATGCCTTAAAGAGATAAGCGCTTCTCTTGGCGCAGCAAGTCACGCCACTGGAATATACTAATAATAAAGCCGCATGATTTTAAGGTCTGATGATTGTCGCACTCGATTTCTACTACAGTTTGAGTCATCTAGCCACTCAGGTAGAATTCGTACGCGGTTACATTTATCGCGTCCATTGAGTAACATCAGTTTGTTGCTGTACATGATTGTAGGTACAAGTTCGTAATTTTTAAGTACCAAACCGAATAAATTACTAAATACAAGACATGTTTAAGTGAAAATACAGTGTGTCTTTATTCGTTTGTATTTACGCTGATAATTACCATAGGTCAAAGGTCCGTTCGGTTTAAGTAGTTTGTGAGTTTTCCCACGTAGATAGTACCAACAGTTGTTTCTTTCGTCTGACCAGGTAAGTTTATTATTTTGGAACAAGTGGTGCTTGAACATAACCTAACATTTTCACACGTAGGTATATGACGTAGAGTCTGACGTTAGATTATATTTTATTGTTAATTAATACTCTGTTATTTATTGCAGTTCGATTAACTGATAACTTTAGGGAATTTTGACAATGCAGTTTTAACAAAACTAATAAATTAATAATAAATGCGGAATATATGCAGTAAACAAATGGTAGTTACAGAAAATTGATATATTTTGTTGTAATAGAACGAATATAATAGAAATCTAAAAGATATGTAGAAAGAAAAAAATTATGTATAGTCATATTATCTGTAGTCATAAATCAGTGAACATATACCAAAGTAGCATATGTAATATTGAAAAAAAAACCACAAATAATTTGTAGTAAGTAATCGTGTGAAATCATAAAATATTGTATTTATTCTCTTAAAAGTTTATCATAAAAAATATCTAAGGTCTTTCCTGTAAAATTTGATTATCTTATTCATATTAATACTAAATAGGTAAATGTTACCCTAAATATTTACTACTAGAAGTAAAACTGTGGTTTAGAGAAATATGTACTATTGGAATATAACTTCACTACTAATGATTCTAATAAAATTAAAAATCCGCTAAACCCTCTTTTTCAAATATATCATTATTTTAATCATGTTACCAAAATGGTTAAAGAATAAAAAACTAGAACTCGTACAAATAAAATTTACAACGTTCCAAAATTTTATCATTGTAAAAAATATTAATTGTGAGTAGGTACGAACTAATCGTTTCGATGAAATGCTTGTCAGTATAATATTTGAGCATGTGAAAGTGACATTTGGTTTTTATCACTTCAGTACTGTAGTAAATAAAATTAAATAATTATTGTTTATAATTTGGTAATGACGACAATTTGTTAATTAAAAATACTCCTAATATGTCTTATGAATAGCCACATACTTAGTTTGTTTACTGTTTAAATACTACGAGCACGTTCGAAACCTGTTTTGATAATGTAGTTCAATTAAATTTTGGGTAATTATTGTTTTGCCCTTGGCAGAAATATTATCTAAAATATGATAATTATGTAAATAGAAATATTTTAAATATGGCAGTGTATCAGAATTTTCCACATCCGTCAAAAGGAGAAATAATAAATTAACAATTTTAACAAAATATGCAAGACATTAAACAAGTATCGAGAAATATCTAGAGAAATGTGATTTTCTTGAAAATAATTGAAGATAATCAATTATGAGAACCGTTATATTTTCAGAGACTTTAGAATTTTTTTAAAACTATTTACGAGATAGTATTTAAAAATTAATTCGCCGAGATTTTCATCTCATATATGCTAATATTAAAAGTTGATTTGAACTTCTTTGTTTAAAATGAAAGTGATTAAAGTTATTTTGCAAAATGAGAAATAGTATTAGTTCTAATTAAAATTTCTTGAGCAGCATTAGTTTTTAGAGGGTTTAGTATACAAGGAAGATACAGCCCCTTGAAGTTGTAACTCAGGAAACAGTTTTTATTGCATAATTTCAAAACGGTCTAATATTAAATCGCAAAATTTTAGGGTTGTATTACTATTTATATGCTTAATAATCGGCATAATATACAAATCAAAATTTGCTACAGGGGCGTAAGAAAATGTGGGACCATGAGGCAAATTTTATAATGTTTTATATACTCTTCAATTTTGAGTACTTATTTCGTTAACACCTTGTATATGTATATTAGAAAATAGGGTATTGTTGCGAAATATACTTACAAAATTGCGGCCCAATTCTGACTGATTGTGAAATAGTTTGTAGATGGAACTTTAATCAATTTTAAACAAAAATTATTATAGTAATCATTTGAAGTTAATTTCAGTGTAACATTTTCTTATCTCCGCACAAATAAAAAAAAGTATTGAAAATTCGTTAAAAAGTGTGGATTTGTTAGAATCAAATTCAGTACCAACTGATGGCATCTAAGAAAAAAACTCTATTGTATTAAAAAAATACACGAACTTTGACTTTAACAGTCCAATGACCTTGATGAATACAGATAAAAATTTAAAGTAGTTTTGTGACACAAAAGGACAAACATTATGGAACAATGGTAGTTTTGTTTGTAGAATTAGTTGAGTGATGAAAATATGTACTTAGGTCCAAGGTTCACTCATTAGATAGATATTTCCTAATGAATTCAAATATTAGATAAATACATAAAAAATGTATAGATAACTCCCTTGTTAACCTATTTTTTCTGTTGATGATCTCTTATCGCACATAACAGGTGAAAATTTTGTAATCATGTACTCGTACATTATCAGCGATTATCAGCGGTTTCCTGTAGAATACTGGGATAGAATGCGAACACATTGTTGAATTTATAAAACAAGATTTTTCTTGAATCGAATTAGGATACAGATTTTTCTACCAAAGCCTTGTTTTCAGTCAGTTAAAAACCTGATTTTAGGATATAAGTAAAATGAAAAATGTGAATTTTAAAATTAGTAAGACGTATACGGGTTATTAAAAAAATGTGACACATAAAGTATTGATTTCAACTCAATTCCGTTATTTTTTCCATAAGTCTTCTATATTTATCTTTAAGTTATGTTATCTTCCAATGCGCATTGCTATGTTGTGACTTTTAATAGTTTACACCATAAAGGAGGTACGTATTATTTATCAGTCGATGACGATTTTGCGTCCGAGCGGAGCGAGGGCTAGCAATAGAGTCCGAGACTGGTAAATCAGTCAGCAAGAATACCCTTTCTATGATTCCTAATAAGATTGCACAGTTTTTGAAACTAGAACATCCTGAAACATCTACAGGCTATTCATTCCGAAGAACATCGGCAACGTTACTGGCTAATACAGAGTTGATGTATTAGCAAGCAAGATACATGGTGGGTGGAAATCACTCACAATTGCAGAAAGTTATGTCGCTGACAGTAATAGTAACAAAAATTAAATAGCCAACAGGATTCTTTACAATGACGTCGTAGTACGTCGCATCATGCTGTTTTAAAATGTGATAATTAGTAAACGCGCGGGGAATAATTATCCAAATTTTATAAATGTTACTAAACGTAATAACAATTACTATAAATATTCGTTCATAATAATTAATAAAATGTATGTATGTGTTCAGCAACCGGTAAGATAACTTACAAGCTTAAATTGTGGCAAAAATATTATTTTGGAAAAATTTCTGGTGGCAGCAGATGTGACTGGTATAAAATATTTGGTCTCATAGTAACCAAAGCGAAATATTTTTCACGTACGACTTGTTTGTTTTATGTATTTTTAAAATAAAACATATTTTAGTATTAATTAAATTCATTCAATATTTGAGCGGACATTTGGAGATCTCCGACATCGTCTCAATCTCAATACAATTTTTCACAAAATTTTAAAAGGCATAGCTACCTACAACTGTTCAACACGAAAATAATGTTACATTAGTCCACCATCATGTTTGCAATACAGTATATTCAAACGTATTCATCCCAATTTTTTAAATGAAACACTCTGTAGTAGTAGACATTTCCATTCTTCTTATTATTTTGATACCAACAAGTTTTTCTTTAATTTTAATGATTTTTTATTTATCACATCTGAGAGAAATAATTGAAATATTTTTTTAAATTAAAGAAATCTGGAAGGGAAGCTGTTTCAATACAATAAGTTGGCAATAACCTTAATAGTTTCCATAAGAGAAAGTATAGATTTTGAAATTCCAAAAAAATGCAGCTTCTATATAAAAATGATTTTTCATTTTAAGCTTCTACAAAGACAAAATTATTGCCAACTAATTTTACTAATTTAATATTTTTTATGAAAATTTGCTTATTTGAGTATATCTGACAGCAAAATGAGTTATAGCTTAAATCATTGAAAATATAATTTTATATCTTAAAATTATTATTTAAGATATAACACACTTCGTCTTACCCATACTCAAACCATGTGGGTAAATAGACATCAAAATAGTTAGATCATTCGATAAGTTCGATGTCTGGTGGTTCTACTGACGAATTATCTACGACAACGCAGTATTTCAATAAATTTCCTTCAAATTATTGAACCAAGATAATTTATTTTTCATAAAAAAACAATTTTTTGCTATACCCTAATATACATGTATGTATATGTCACTAATTTGAAGAAAATACACCTGTTCTGGCTCAACATTCCCATAACGAACATTATTCTTTGTTCAAGGACACCAAGATGGATACATTATAGAGATAACCGTTTCGTATCAATAACATTTGTTTGTTTATGATCCATTTTATGAACAGGTCCGAAACGTCATCTTTGCCCTAGCATGTAACAATGTAACCTTCCCGATTTGAAACATTGCGTCAATGTAAAAAGCGTATAAAACAATAGAATATCAGCCCGGTAACTGGACTGATAAAATGCTAATATAGTCACTTCATACATCATCCTTGACCTTTGTCTATGACTAATTTGGACGCAACTGTGACTATGATGACTAAAATCAAATGTCTATTTTACATATGTCTCAACCATATCATCATCCTGTTCTGAGAGACTATAAGCAATAAGTAAAATGCCGGTATTTTAAATAATAGACAAAAATGATAATATTATAAACCAAAGCTTGTCTAACCTGATCCAATGAAACTAACCTCATCTAACATAACTTAACCTGACCTAACCTACACTGTAATAAAATTTCACTCAAATTTCACTCAGTTTCACTCAATATCACTCAACTCAAATCGAAATTAATTTAAACTCTCTCAGTAATGGGGACATTTACTTCGATTTATGTACAAGTGCACCAAATACGAGTTTACGTGAAGAATTTATTTAAGTAGTAATTATATTTGAGTGAAAGTACTTAATTTTAGTTTAAATAATAATCACAAATGAGTAAAATGTTCAAAACGTACACTCTGAACCTTTATTGCTTTCAGTCACACCGATTTTTTTTACAGTGTAAGCTAATACTTTTTAGTTTTAAAAGTCAAAGTTGCTGCAAATCCCCCTACATACGCTATAATTGTGATTACTCAAAGTATCGGCATTTTGCGAAGCGTCTATTACAAACTATCTTCAATTTTAGATAAAAATGGAGCCAAATGTAAACTTGTGGACATATCTCTTAGTGCTGTGTAACTGCTTCGTCTGGGGCAGTTTTTCTTCGGAAAAACTGATGGCGGAACTGCAGCTAGCGGATATGGAATTGGCGGATGCGTGTAACGAGTTGTCAAAAGCATTGAGGTCAGGCGTTCTTCATGGAGACTTCAATGAAAAGGTAAGATGGATGACGTCTTGGTCCTAACCAAAACTTGTCCAAGTGTTGCTGATGCTCTCGAGTGAGCTACTACACCTGTCTTTTGTTTTAGATAGCTGCAGATAAAGCATACGGTAGTTTGCTAACGGAGGAAACCAAGAATTTGAAGGAATATGAATACATCCCTCAGGAAATTGAAAGGAACTATACCTTTTTATTAAAACCTGGTGATGGGCTTTTACCTGAAGAAGAGTGGAATACGGTACGAGAGTAACATTGTAAAAACAGTAAAAAATAAAACTGGTAAATGATCTGGTTAATATCTGAATGGGAGATTTTACATTCTCGCAAATAAAATTAACAATGACGCTTGATTTAATCATTTTCGAACGAAGTTTTTTCAGTCTTGCTGCATCTTCATACAGATTTAAATCTTTTGCAAATCAAATCATGTAAAGTTTTCCAAAAAATTTTGTTTTCTAAGCTTTTATTCTTATTTATTTGTTTATTTTTACAATATCTAACTGACAGGATATATGTCTAATTAAAATGATAAAAATACAAAATTTTAACAAAAATAAATTGTAATAAATTGCAAACGTAATTGTACACACTTTTATATGTCAGAAAATTAATTAAACAAGCTAACAAATAAAAAAATTGCAAAAAATATGTTAAAATCGATAAAAGTAATAAAAAAAATTAAACTAGTCTTTTTACAGGTCAAAATCGCTGGTTTGCAAAGTGACATAAGACCTGATATTTTGCTAAGCTCACGGTAAATATGGTAAATGTTTGATTCATTATTCCCCCTTATGAAAAAAAAATAATAGTAAACAACAATTATTTTCGTAAAGAAATAAGTCTTGAGGCATTCATATAAAGTTTTCGAATGAGGTTTTTATTATGTTACTATTATATTACTAAAGTACGTTATTCCTCGTTTGGCTGCTTTAGAAAAGTTGAGACATACAGACTCAAACTATTAGCGAGTTTGTTCAAGAAAGCCCAATTAATGAAATACTGAAAAACGATTTTTTTGTTTCAATTACAGATTTTTGTAAAGTTATAGACCCTCATTTTACGATAGATAATCATTTTTATAGTCTCAAATCGATGAACTTGAATTGCGAAAGGTTGAATTCCATATGCAAAAAAGGGAATTTGATTTGCAAATTGGTTTCTAAAAAGTAAATTGGGTATGCAAAAGCTGTGTTACAAAGACATACATCAAATACTTAGTACACATAGTAGTTACCTATTCATAAATATGTAATGTATGTAATTCATATTCATAATTAAGCAGTATATATGAAAACAATGTATAGAAATACAAACATGCACGTACATAACGTAACCCATAACAGTTTGCTTGTTCACCTTTGGTAAAAGAGCCTATTGGAATAAATGGCGAGATATGATTGGTAGTTCCAAATTTGCATTTATTTTTAAGAAAATCCCCAAAAGGTTGAATTTGATTAACAAACAATAGAATTTTAATTGCAAAAAGTTAAATTTAGAATACCAAAACAATATAAACAACACCTGTTGCAATGACATGGGTAACTATGTCGATTATAATTCCAAATAGAGATTGAACTTGTTCTATTTTCAATGATTTTGAAGCAAAATACATACATTATACTCGTAAGCCTCTGAATTTATTAAAGTGTAAAAGTTGACACTTAAATTTTTACTTTATCTAAAACTTTTCGTGATGTATATAAATAAATACAGAAAATATTGTTTTTGCTTTTGAAATGTTATTGTAAGTGATCAGCTGTTTCAAATAACGAATTGCATTTGTTTCAGTTAGTCTCTTACCATAATGATAACGAAGAAATTGAAAGCATAGTGAAAGTACCTTGTTCAAACAATACCGAGGGATGTCTATTTACCAAAGGAGGTAAAACATTCGTTATCTTAGTCTAATTTAATTTAAATATGTGATAAAATTTATACATATAAAGTTAGATAATAATTTCCAAAATATTTATAATACTTTTATTGTTATTAGTAGTAATAATGCCTCTGTCCACATTCACTAATATAAGGCGTCAAAGAACGCAATTTTTGTGTGAAAGAAGGCTCGGCATATTAATTTTCTGTGTAGTACATATACTAACACAATTCCGTAATATTTAGTGTTTATTTTGTCAAAACTACGTGAAAAATAAGCAAATAATAGTTGAGAACGGTGTTAAATTATTATTTTTTTGTAGAATATCAAAATATTTTAAGAACCTCTAGAGATGTGGATCTGCTCAATTCAACCTGGTTCTCTTGGCAACACGTTTTTGGTGCCAGTTCAGTCGAATATTCAACAGTTTTAGAATTAACAAAAAAGGCAGCATCACTAAATGGTAGGTATAACTACTCATTCATTACAGTATACCATACCGTATATACAAGCATCATTTTTTAATTAATTGGCAGAATCACATGGTTTCATAACATGTTTAATTGAATTTTGAAATATTAAGTCTTCGACACATGCATGGGTACAGCGTTAACGCTGGCTGCTCAGCGATCTAGTGGTGCCATCTAGGGCGCAATAGCTTTACGAGCCGTTCGACAAAGGAACCCTCAGATCGACTACATAGTTCCTGTGTAGAGAAATATAAAATACACAATTTTGGCGTATTTTTTTTGTCAGTTTCATTAATCTGTCAATATTAAAGTTCAAATGTGTACATCGATATTCGTATCACATTCTATTTCGGTACTCGGTTGCATTTACTTGAAACAGCAGCCTTAGATGTTTACAACTACGAGTTATTTTTGGTGCTTAGTAGTAAATATTTTGTTGCCCTGCAATTATTTTAATTTTATTTATAAGCAATACTGAACGTCATAGAACATAATGTTTTTGAGATGCTTAAATTTATATGCAATTTGTAATAGATTGAATTGAAATGTATTCAAAACTAAAAACTAAAAAAATAGTGTTGATAAATATTGGTTTTATGAGGATAAATATTAAAATTATTATATTGTCCACATTGATTGCGAGTGCCATTTTCAGTGTGAGCTTATTGTTTTACTTTGTTGTTTTTATTCATTCCTCGTATGTCATATCACAAATTTTTATACGTGCAAATATAAAGTAATTACAAATAAAGGAAATTTTTATAATTCGCTTATATTAGCAGATATTTAAAGAAACGTGTAAACCCATTTGTACTTATATTACGCTTAAATTCGACTTGCTACAGATCTAAGGCAACAATAAACTAACTCTTGTAAAGCTGTTTTTCCAGTTTCCATATTGCTTTATCTTCTGATTGTTCCATTTTTCCTTTTTTATTCAATGTTTTATCCAGATAAGGAGAAACCTTCGCCCAATTATCAGGTATGTCTACTTGGCTTCATTTCAATTTGCAATTTTATGTAAACAAAACAGTACCCAATAACATATAATCACTTTTTACTTAGTAGTGGGATAAGCCAAAGTCTTTAGTTCAAAGTTCTAGTTTTTACAAATTTTCCTATACAAAATAGAAGCCATTGACGTCTGCGGTTAATTTGAGCAAAATTTTCTATTTTTACTAGTCCATTTTAATATTTTTATAAGATTTTCTTGTATTAATACTTTTATTTTTATCAAGAGGCATGAAATAACCAATTCTAATTGATTTTCAAAGTACTAGCTCTACATTATTCATAAAGTGAAGTTAGATTTGTCGTAAATGTAATTTTTGTATTTTTTTAGAGTTTGAGGATGTGGCAAGTTACTGGGAATATTTAAATGACTTCAGCGGGGCCTATGCGAAAGCTAGAGAATTCTGGGAAGAAATAAAGCCATTATATTTAAAATTGCACAGATTTGTTAGGACCAGGTTGAACAATTATTACAAAATAAATGAGACTGCTGAAATCCCTGTATTCCTTTTAGGTAAAACAAACTATGTATAGCATATTTTTTTCCTTATTAATTAAAACATGTCAGTAACAAAGTGTTTTGTAAGGATAATGTTTTAGAGAAAATAAGTTTCATGTTTGTAGGTAGTAACTTCGGGAATGATTGGAGTTACATAGCCGACATCATTTTACCTCACCCCCAATTGCATTATGATGTTGAAACTTTCCTGAAATATAAGGTAATGTCCAACTCCGTTATGATTTTAATGACAACTTCAAACAAATATTCTGTAAAATAATATAACCTTTTTGGTTATATCTATTCTGTTTCATGGTAAATATAGACAGTTCGACACTTCCGTGAGAAAATAAGACGTAGAAGTGGGGGATCCATTGGAGATCCGTATTGTTCCTTTGATTTCAAGAAATATCAAAATATTTCGTCCAAGATGTGTCTGTCAAATTGATACATTTATTAAACAATTTCTTGATTTACGCTGAAATAACAAATAAATTTAATGACCTACTACAAAAAAATCCAGACCTTGTTACAACTACGTAGTATTTTGCAGTGTTTACGTGAACAATATACAACGAACGATCTACATCAATATTTTTAGTATCTTTGGATGTAAAACGTTTCTTTCAAAATATGTTAAATTTTTTTATTAATAAATGTAATGTGTTTAAAAAAAACGCGAGGCCCCTCTTTTATTTAAAACATGAAACATTGGTAAATTTAATTTAATACATTTAACACAGTTAATTTTTTTGTGACAGCACTGACTTTGCACGCAAATGTCGAGCTGTAATAATAATAATGTCCTTTGATTACAAATAACGCAAAACTTCTTTTGTCTTTACCACTTTTCGTGTTTCAGTCTCTACGAGAGGTATACATATTAGCTGAAAACCTTACCCATGCTACATCCTTAGGTACATTAGGAGAAAAATTTTGGAACAATAGCAGATTCAATATGACCTACTGCGAACCTCATATCTTCAGTTTTTGTGCTGATGAGTACTCCGAGTAAGTTTATGTAACAAGTCAACAGATTTATTTTTTAAGCACGAAAAACTTTCGATTCATTTTCGCGATTAATTTTCAGAGTATATGACTGTGATGAACCCTCCTGGGTCACCTATCTAGATGCCCATGAAACTGTTTTCAGAATAGCCTTGAGGAATCAAGATTACTCCTCGTTGATGCGTCAGAATTTGCGATACTCTGGCGTAGATGAGGCCATTGCTGCTTTAGGTCAGTGTTCAAAACAAAGAAACTAGCAAAATATTCCAAAAAATATTTCTTTCCTACTTGCTTATTAATACTAAGTAAATTGGCCTCAGTAGTGATCCTTGAGATACACTTTTGATAAAGCCTTTATTGACTTATTGTTAATTTCTTATTTGACTTAAGTTACATTTGTTTTTTAGGACCTCTTTTTGCGATTGAAAGTATGCATTATCATGGTATAAAAACAGTCGCTGATGTTACCGATGAGTCTGTGAAAATGACGAAACTCTTGCTTGTAGCCCTAAGATTTCTTCCCCAGTTACCTTACTATCTAGCAGCTGACGAATGGAGACTACAAGAACTAGATGTCCCTTCAGCTAACGTTGCAGCGTATTGGTGGAAAGTGAGGTACATAAAAGTATTAATATTTGATGAGTATGAGTCATGTGGAAAATCTTGCATCTGTTATTGATTTTAAATGTTGGATTCGTAGAACTCATGTCAGAGCTGTGGATATATCAATACAAACATATTAAAAAGTACCTATTTCTTTGTTTACAGGAATGAGTACCAAGGTATAAAAAGTGTATCGGGTGCAGAACGTGATTTCTTGAGAGATGAATATATCACATCAAATAAACCATACATAAGGTGGGTGATAAGATCCGTTGTGTTATTGTTTGAAATTATTTGATATCGCTTTATTTGCAGCAATTTTTTTGGAACTCTCCTGGCCTTCCAGTTCGTCAACTACTATCGAAGCCAGATGGCAGATCCTGAAATAAATATTGCTTTTGAATTTGGAAATGATCAAAACTTCCAGTGAGTAGAGTAAAAAGTTTTCTTTCAGTTTATTTCGATTCTTAGAAGAACTAAATTGATGCAATAAAGATTAATTACAAACAACTTATCTACATACTTCTGACCAGCTTCTATGTTCATGATAGTGTTTGGGTTTTCACTTATGAACGATGCATATTTCGTAAAAGCTCGGTAGACTAACTATTGGTTTTTCTTTGAATTTTATGATTAGCTAGCTCCTACAAGGAATTTGTATGGTACCAATTTCGAAATCAATAGCTCCTGAGCAATTGATCAATCAAGATTTTAAAAGTCAGAAAAAAACGTCATTCTTTAGGTAGATTATCTCATTTTAGATTAACTATAAAATACTTTCCACAGATCCATGATTAAAGACAGACCTACGATGGACTGGGTATACTTAGTCACTTTGAATTACGGTCTCGACCTTTCCGCATCAGCCTTGTTGGAGTATTTCCAGCCGTTGGAACAGTACCTCGAGGAAGCCCCTTTGAAGCAAGCACCTATTGTCACAACGACCACCACCACAACAACCACCACTACAACTACCACCACCACTACTCCACCACCTGCAATCAAGCCTGGGCTAACGGTGGACAAGATGCAGGAGCAAGAGCATCAAGATGTCGTTCAAAGCGATCAGCCTAATGTGAATAGCTCCATTGCCGATCCAAGTGGTGGACCATCTCGTACAAGCAACACTACGATGTATGCCGGTGTTGGTCTTTTGGTCTTTGTAAGCTGTTTATTGGTAGTCGTGTATGGTTATAAACATATCAAAAGACGACGAATGAGAACCAATAATAGAAGGTTCCAGTCTTAGGTAAAACTTTTATTAAATATGTAAATTTTATTCTCCTTAAAAAGCTGATCTTTGAAGTGTAGCGTTGACCAATGAGTTATAGGTTTTTTACCCCTGGTTAGTTGTGGCACACGTGTATAGATTTTTTTATAAATAGTAATACTTATTGTAAATAATTTCATATTTTTATATACGCGTTAGAAAGGTAGTGTTTTTCACTTTTAATTTCAAACATCTCATTGCAATAATAGCCTAACTGTCCTTAATTTTATAGTTGGCATCTAAAATTGAAAATAAAAAAAGGTTATTGCGCAATATCATGTGATAATGTACCAATGTGACTCAGGTCTGAATTTGTATATAGCAAAATAGTAAGAATATATTTTCTGCAACAGGTGCCTTACGCCTTTCATAATATACCTATTAGAATTTCTTCACTGTACAAAGATAAAACGAGAAAATAATACATTTCATTTATCCATCACCATTACTTACATAAAGAGAGAGTTATATATTTGTTCAATATTTTGTTATTTAGTAAGAAAAACTATACAATTTTTGAAATTATAAGAAATTGTGAAACTTAATAATCACAGCTCCACAATAAAAACCAGACCTACCCTACCCTATGTTTTTGGGGTCGCTGAATCCGAATTCGGGGTCAGTTTAACCCCATCACGTAAGAATTTTCCATAACCTCAAAAATTAAGTCCAAAAACCCCATAACACGTAAACTATTTAATCCTCAAGCATCTTAACCCACGTAACCCTATAATCTCATAATCCGATCGTCCCCAAACCCAATAACCCAATAACCCCATAACCTCATAACCTCCAAACCCGATCAGCAATAGAGATTTGGATCTCTAACACCGGGAGGCCTGTGCTGTTTCTTGACGTGTAGCGAACCGCATCTGCTTACAACCCCTAAACCCTCTAACTGCATCATCCCCAAACCCCATACACCCCAAAACCCAATAACCTCATAGCCTCCAAACCTGATCAGCAACAGAGGATTCATATACATATGAATTCATTCCTTTATGAAGCGTATTCAATCAAGTACAGGAGTTCCTTCTGTTTCATTTATTGCCAAACTACTCATACTTATAAGTAGGAATGATATTTTCTCTTGTGCAATGTAAAAAATTAAGATAGATGCCACTGGCGGTCGGAAGATGAAATTCTCTAGGGAATTTGAAAAGTAACGCGATAATTTCAAATTGGTTATGGAGCATCTCACACTGTTGAGAGTCATTTATTGGTTTCGTAAAAATTAGAAAATTAATTTTCAAGTTTATGGGTTTATTGGGTTATCGAGTTTTGGGGTTTATGGGGTTGGAGGATGATGAAGTTAGGGGGTTTAGAGGTTATAAGCTGATGGGGTCCGCTACACGTCAAGAAACAGCACATTGACTAAGACCTCCCGGCGTTAGAGACCCAAATCTCTGTTGCTGATCGGATTTGGAGGTTATGGGGTTTATAGGGTTTGGGGATGATCGGATTATGGGATTATGGGGTTACGTGGGTTAAGATGCTTGGGGATTAAATAGTTTACGTGTTATGGGGTTTTTGGGCTTAATTTTTAAGGTTATGGAAAATTCTGACGTGATGGGGTTAAACCTACCCCGGATTCGGACTCAGAGATTTTTTATGGAGCTGTGTAGTATTTCGGCTTAAAATTCTAATTCCTATGTTTTACTTGTGGTGTTTATTTTATTTGACTAGTCATAGTTATAGTTAGATGTAGGTATGTTAGTATTAATAATTATTTTTTTTAACTATTTATTGTATACATATACAACCAAATGCACTGAAAATAGAAATGTTTCCTAATCTCAGTATTTTATTTCTACAAACCTGTAAAAACATGTTCCAAATTTAGGTTCGCTGAAAATTTTTTGTGCGGAAAAATTTTAAAAAAAATTAAATGCAGACAAAATTAGTAAAAAGGGTAAAAAACAGTTTACATTAATCTAGCCGTACTGTGAACACTTTTGGCACTGCCATTTAAAAATGTCTTTTGTTCTAAAAGTTAATTATAATTTTCACAAGGAGGCCACTTGATAAATAATCCTAATAAAATGGGGCAATATTTCTATGCTAACCTTTTTAACAATTTCAAAATGTCAGAATTTGTTGTCATAAAAAATGGTGTCTCAAATTTACGGAAGTAATTTTGACAGAAAACACAGATTTTTAATTGAAATTTGTACATTTTTTATTGATTTGTAAAGTATAGAGTTTATGTATGGTCTAGCTGCTAGCATTTCGAGTAAATGGCCTCCATGGTTTTGCTGGCACATACGCAATATTTCGTCGAAATTTTCCATTACCGTTTGGCATAAATATGACTACATTTCGTTAATACTGCGCTCAATTTGGCGTGGGTGGTCGTAGGTTTGTTAAAATGTCTTAGACACAAAAAAAACATCTGGACGACCTATTTTGTTAACCAAAACGGGAAATTACACGACCAGGAAATAACCCAAGCAGTAATTGAATTGTTTCTCGGAATATATGGCATGTGGCACCGTCTTGTTGAAACTATATGACGTCTACATTCACATCTTGCAATTTAGACACAAACAACTGGATTACCATGTTGATTATCGCATTTTCGAAGAAAAATTGTCCGATGATGCCTCCATCCCAAAATCCACACAAAAAAAAACACGTTGTGCATGCGTTTGTCTCTCAACACTTACTAATGAAAATAAGCTTCATCGCTTAAGATGATTTTGTTCGAGAAAAAACTGCATCTAGTTGTTCCATAATCCATTCAACGAACTCTCGTGGTGAGTAGGCTTCAGTTCTTGAGTCAATTGAACTTCGTAAGCATGAAAGTACAAATCTTTCGTGAGTAAGCTTCTCGAAATGTCCAATTCATGACCACGGTGACGAATTGATGTTCCTGGACTCTAAGCAACACTCTCACGAACTGATCGAATATAGAATCTCTAAATGCGGGTATCCATTTGTGGCAATGCTCCGTAACGTAACAACGAACATGTTACGGCCTGTTGCAAAAGGTGACACGGTTCGCTGCGAAAGTATGTGTGGTTTTGGTCATATCATTCATTCCTTAAAGTAACAAAATAAGGTTACGAGACAACACAGGAACAGTATGAACCTGACTGCAATAATGGATTCGTCACTGCAATTGCAGATAGCAGCAGCGTCATATATTTTTATTCATCATACAATTTTGAAGAATAAGAAATGGAAATCTTTTCTTTACTCCATTCCATGGCACAAACACAGAAAAACACACTATTCGTAGTCACTGCAGAAAAAGACTGATCCCAGACCATATACAAAAGACTGACAAAAAAAAAAAGACAAAATCACATGTGCAATAGACTTACGGCCAAAAGGGTAACCCCGTCTCAACGGGGCATTTGACACAAATGGATACCCGCCTTAACGGTAACAGAGATATAACCTCGGCGATTGTCCCATTGAAAGAAATTATAGAAATTCAATTATATTTTTATTCATTAATAGTTTTTATAATAAGGTATGGTACGTACATATTCAAGACAGGACTATACGTACATAATATAAAAACTTGCAGCGGGACACTGCTGGATTGTCAGCCCCGAAAATGATATGAAAGCAATTTTTCTGCGACTGCAGCGCAGCAGCGTCCCGTCGCCTCTAAACGACTGTATCTTTGACTACGTACCATAAATCTAAAGCGATTTCAACACCAAAATAACGGGAGGTCCCACCAAACAAAAAAACGGCGATTACCCTTCGCTTCTGTGATTTTTTAAAAATATTTGTACTACGAGTAGTTTTGAGCAAAACTCCGTATCGCGATGCACCAGGGGAACGCTGAAGTTCAGCGGACACCGATTTGTTTAGTGGGATGTGTAATATATCTGTTATCAATAAACCTCTGACTAACTATATCCGTAACCTAGAAAGAGAGAGTTAATATGAGCTCATTTGAATCAATCTGAAAGAGGCATAGGGTCACTAATGAAGTTCACAGCCATTCTTAGATCGAATTATTCGCAATTCCTAAAACTAAATACCTGGTGAACTAAACTATAGTCCTACAGCACGAAGGAAACTATACAACTTAGAGTGTTATCACAGTTTACTTTAAATATACTTCGTCTTTTGGATATCAAACAATTCTCTGGTCTAGAGCAAAAGCACATATACAGATACTACAAGTTCTACTGCAATTAAATTTTAATTGTCAGAAAATATTGGCTTGAATTTTAGTTCAGAATTTGATTCAATTATCAGGAATTTAGTATAAACTTTAGTTGGTCCTAAATTTTAATATTAGAATTTTAATAAGTAGTATTTAATAAAGTTTAAGTCAAGGAAAAATATATTTTAGCTCTATATAATGTATAGGCAATACGAGACTATAATTTTTAGTTCTTTTAGTAAAAATTAATTATTTTATTCTTATACTTATATTAACACTAAATCAGTTGATTTTAGTTAACAAAAATCATCCACAATTCAAATTTGGCGGGATCGCTTTAATCTTAGTTTTAAATTTTAGCTCAAAAATTCCTTTCCTTATAATTAAGTTTTAATTGCTCGTTATTTGGTTCAGGAATTTGATTTCTGATGGAGGAATTTAGGTTGGAGTTTATTTTAACTTCATAATAAAATTTCTGTTCAAAAAGGAAAGCCAACATTTTGTAATTTTAGCTAGATATTACAAATTATATTGTAGTACTAACACTAATTGACGATGGTAAATTTATACATATCAATTTCATATGCTAAAACCATAGTCACTTTAATTGTATTTTTAAATTTTAGCTCAAACATTCTCTTCTACTATAAATTAATTTTAGTTTCTTGAATTTTAGTTAAGGAATTTGATTTTAGTTTATTGAAAATTTAGTATCACAGTTAAATCTTAGTCCCAAAAATGAACTTTTAAATTTTTAAACTCTAGTGCCATGAATTTTAGTTATTTAAATTTTAGTTTAGGAATTTGATTTTAGTTTTGTTGAAAGTTAGTATAGGCTTTAGTATTGTAGAAATAGTTTCAAAATGTTAATGACAAAACTTTAGTAAAACCGATTATGTACGGTTTAGTATCACAGTTAAATTTTAGTTCCAAAATTTTAAATTTAATTTCAGATAAAAATTAATTTTTAGTCACAATATCAATGCATTGGAATGTAATTGACAATCATAAGAGACTAAAATTTAGTCGTTTTATATAAATTTTGGTAACAACTTTTTAATCCTAAGCAAAACCAAGTACGTTTTTTCAATTTAAAATTTAAAATTAGCCTTGTCACTGATTTAATTTTTAAATTTTAGCTCAAAACTCAATTCTACTATAAATAAATTTTAGCTGCGAAAAATAAATGCGAAAATTTTAGTTAAAAAAATTAAGTTTTGATTCAAAAAGAAACTTGGTATTCAGAAATAGTTTTAAAATATAATACTAGTTTTCAGTTTTTATAGAACAATTAAATTTTAGTTTTTTAAATTTTTGCTAATACTAAATACCCTAATTTTACTTTTAAATTTTAACTAAAAAATTCCGTTTCATCTAATTAATGTTTTAGTAGTGAAAAATAGTTGCCTGAATTTTAGTTCAGTAATTTGATTTTAGTTTTGATGAAGAATTTGGTATAAACTTTAATTAGGTTTTTAATTTAGGTTTAATTTTAATATTAAAATTTTCGTAGAACCAATTACACAAAGTTTGGTATCACAAGTTAATTTTAGTTCTGAAAACTTCAACACAGAAC
The DNA here is from genome assembly GCF_000390285.2 of Anoplophora glabripennis. Classification (NCBI taxonomy): domain Eukaryota; kingdom Metazoa; phylum Arthropoda; class Insecta; order Coleoptera; family Cerambycidae; genus Anoplophora; species Anoplophora glabripennis. Next base: position 166,416 of record NW_019416805.1, read on the forward strand.
TTCAATTAAATTAAATTTTTAAACCAATGCTATTTTATAAATTCTTAGCACCAATTTTTTTAAATCTTGGTATCAAAACAAAAATTCAAGTTTAACGCCATCGCTTTAATTTTAGTTTTAAATTTTAGCTCAAAAATTCAGTGATTCACAATCAGGGACGAACAAAATGTATCTGTAATTTTCGCACAGCCCTTGTATTAAAAAATAATATCTTCTACGCGTGATTTCAGATTGATTCAGTATCTAAGGTTTATTTCTATCTCAAGCACTTGACTTAGATGGTAAAATATGTTGGGAAATTGGAACGCCAAGCTCAAAGGTGAGTACTGTTAAAAAATTTATCAAGGTTAAGACCTATAAACTAATACATAATATAATTATAGAATAAAGTGAAAGCAGCGCTTAAAATATTGCGTTTAGTGAACAAAATCTTATTTTTAGTTTTCGTTTCTTAATTACTGTATCAATTACGTTTAACATTAATTTCAATAATGGAACAAATTAAAAAAAATGATGGAATGAATATCAATTACTGTTTTATTTCTCTAGTAAACTTTTTTCGATATACAGGGCGCTCACAATGGATTGGGCTTGTGAATTTCTCAAGACGTTCATTTATTAACAATTGTATCGACCATACCGCTGCCAAGCACCCTGTAGATGGGTATGAGTATGGATATGAATGATTGCGAAAGCTATTTTAAAAAATATGTTTAATACGAACTTGAATAAATACAATTAATGACACAATGCTAAGAAAATTAATAAACAATTCATTGGAAAAGGAAAACTGTTTACGAAACCCTAAAAAAATAATAGGTAGCTCCCATGGTAGACAGGGGAAGTCAAAATAAACAAATATCTAAGCAGTTCAGCAATATTCTTTTACTTTCATCAACTGCAACATATGAAAATATTTTGACGAGCTTTCAAATCAATAGATGTTCAATTTTGACTGCCCTTGTACATACTACAACAAATTAAACTTCTCAATAATTTGACTAGGGTTTGAAAAAGCTCTTGGCCAATCCTCTTCCAAAAATAATTAATTTTAGCCACCTTTCGTTTCCTGTGGAAATTTTGCGAAGTAGCAATTTTCCAGAATTTAAAAATTTGGAAATTCCTCAATGGGGAAAGCATTATCACAGTCGAATCAATTTAACGAAGTTTTGGAACTCTTCCTATTAGACTCTATTTCGCAAAACTTACACCCTTGTTACATGAGCACCATAGAGGGGATGGAGACAATCTATACAGGGTGGAGTCAGAAGCACTCCCATTACTATAAGAATAGCCCTGGTATGTTACCCTGTGTAATACTGTCTTGTACACGACAAAAACAAGAGCTCTTCTTAATAATATGCAGGTATGGAACTGTTTCACTTTTACCTTTGACTGAAATGTCATTTGTGCTTAATTTGGTTCAAATATTTAAAAACATTTACCAAACTAAAAATAATCGGACGAAATTCTCTGCGCGCGCCGCTCTTGTAGTTCAGGCTTCTCCCGCTAGATGGGTGTTACATAACTCGTCCTGAGTCAGTCTACTAAGTGGCGTTGCTTGGGGCAGTTGTAGCGAGTTCCTGAGACAGATTTCGTGCACAATTATTTCGATCTCTTCGATTCTTTAAAATTGTTGATATTCGAGAACAACGTGCGGCGTTGAAGTTTTGTTTTCTGTTCAGTAAAAGTGCTTCGGACGCGGTTGATATGTTGTCTACAGCTTATAAAGAACATGCCTTGAAAGGAACTCAAGTGTGAGTGATATTCACGATTCAAATGCGCGGCGCTGGTATGCTGATCGAAAATATGGATATACTTACTGCAACACATTTTAACCGAAGATTTACAAACGAGGCGAATCGCGGCTAAATTCGTCCCTTGCTTGTTGACTGACTTGTTGGTGGCTCATGTCGCTACTTGTCGTGAATTGTCGTGACTTGTCGTGACTTATCGCGACTTGTTGAGTATAGACAATATATCAACCGCATCCGATGCACATTTACCGACCAGAAAACAAACGTTTTAATGTCAGATGCTATTCTCGAATATTAACCATTACAAAAAATCGAGGAGGTCGAAATAGTCGTAGCATGAGAACTGTCCCAGGAGCTCGCTACAACCATCACAAGCCACACCACTTGACAGACTGACTCAGAAGGGTTATGTAATCCCCATGTAGCGGGAGACGCCCGAACTGCAAAAGCGGTGCGCGCAACGAATTTCGTACGGTTATTTTTGGGTCTCCACCTCGTAGAGTAAAAAATGTCGTGTAGGAAAAAAATCATAACCAGACTTGAAATTTCAGTTAAATGCAGAAGCAAATAAGTTTAATTGAAGTACATACATTTTGAAGAGCACTTTCTAAGTGTTCCTAACTTCAGTTTAATGATATTTTTATTTTCACCCTGCTTAGAATACCTTTCCCCCGTCATTAAAAAGTATGGTTCGGTTGGTCGCTAGAAAATGCTTTGAAATGTAATTTTTCAAATATGCTTCAGTCTATATCCACTTTTTGATCTGTTACAATAAAATTGGACACGAATTAATCAAATAAATTTCAGCCGTTTTCATATTTTTAACGGTTTTTCTTGAAAACAACTGTCGAAAGGGCGGAGGCAACAATGCTAGTTGAGATTCGTCTTCTACTGCAGTGGATCCCAAACTAAATGACAATCTCTGTCTCTCTCATTTCAAAATGTAAAAAAATATACAAACTAACGAAAAATCTTATGAAGTTTAATTCAGGCAATTGATAAGTTGAAGAAAGAGGTTGCATGCATAACAGTTTGGGCACCACTGCTATATTCCAACAACAAACTGAATCAACAAAGTGATATCCTTGGGAAAATGTTGATACAAAACCAAATTGTTAGAAACTTCTACTCGAGAGATATGAAATTATCAACTTCAATGGGAGAGATTCCACCATTGAAAGCAACTGAACAAATCTAACTTTGTAAGGATCATAATTTAGAAATAGCATTGATCTAAGCGCATGCTTCATCTTCCAAGACGTGACCAAATTTTCTATGATTCTTGCTCTTATCTCTTCCCAAAACTTTGGTTTGGAAAATCTATCGCTTCCTTGTGGTCTTTCAAAATACTTTCAATGATGAAGATCACGAGGTGAAGACAGTTAAAGAAGTAAAAGAAGACACCGAAAGAAAGCATAATTGATTAAAAGAAGTTTCGTTGATTAATTTCACATATCTCGCAACTCTTATCACTCAAATTACAAGATACCAAACTGGATGGTACATAACCTATAAAACGATAGAGGAATCGTGGCTAGAAGCCGTCTTAGCTGAGGTGTGTGCGTCGCAGGCATTTCTTAATCTCTTACTGGTAAAAGAAGCTCTTACTGGTTGTCTCCGGCGCCGGAGTCGGTGCCGTTGGGCGTCCCTCCGCCCTGCGCGTCGCTGGCCATCTCGTGTGGCCGCAAGATAGCGCGCACTGTCTCGAAGTGCTTCTTGAAGCCCAGCTTCAAGTAGAGCCCCTTGGAGGCGTCGTTTTCGGGACGGATTACCACGAAGGGTAGGTAGCCGCGTTCTTGTACCTATAAGTAAAATATTTATGTGCCACATGAGAAAAACATTTCGTGGAGATCCACTCAACAAAGAGGTCCGGCTGCGAGTTTTGTCAAACTTGTTATATATTTAGTCAAAAACTTACCAGTTTGGTCAGGTGTTTGGCAAGAATGAGACCGTAACCCTTCCTCCTATACTCGGGTCTCGTCTGCATGGAGAACATGGCGCCGTAGTAGGACTGCACCATCCAGGCCGCCAAGTCTCCTGAAGCGGAGAATACACCGTAACAGGGCAGCTTCTCTATCAGCTTCTCGAACACCTCCACGCACTCCATGTGGTTGGCTGGGTACAGGTCGTGGATCATCTGAGCATGCTCGGGCGACAACTGCGACATCTCCGCGTCCTCTGCGAATACACTGGAAAACATATTCTATGAGGAAGGAACCAATGTAAGTGATGAACTACCCAAAAAACAATAATTAATAGTTATTTACTTCGATTATCAGGCAATATTAAACGCCGTCAGTGCTTGAGGTCGTTTGGATGCTTTTGTAAGACTATGTAACCTTAGCTTGGATACGAGGTGAAGGTCATCGGAGCTGTGAGAAGGCTGACCATGAAATGAAGGTAGAAAGAGAACCAAAGTCGAAGATCAATAACGACAACAGTTGAACTGCTAAGTGGATATTGCAAATTCAGAAAGGATCTGAGTAATAATGACTTGGTAGAAGGGTAGACCCATGTATTGTTTGGGTGTAAAGGTTTTGCAAGAATGTACTGACTATTGTTCGAAAAAGAAAAACTGAATGCTAGATTCAGTTTGCAATGAACCTACTAAGGGTCACAGTGGAAAGACGAGGTGTATCCAATCCATATACTTATAACCTACAGTCAATCTATTCCCAGATAGTAATCAGTTGACAGGGCATTGTGCAGATATGTAACCAAGCCAATGTAGGAGACTATAAAGAAGCAAAGTTCTATCTAAACGTCGCAGAGTCAGAATAATTAATATAAACAAGAACAACTATCGATTATCATCACAAACGTTGCCTAAAGGAATCACCAGGAAATATAAAGACCAACCTTGTTGGTTCCAAAAGAGAAAATCATCATCACCCTAGAAACCACATAGCGACGTTTCCCCAATGGGATAAGTAAGGGTTGAGTCAGCATGTTATAAACTGTCAAACTTCTGAATCCGAAGAAAAGAAGTCGAAACCATTAAAGGATTGGATGATCAGGTTAGCCTTTGACGCGTCATCGTTGTTCACAAAAGTTCCAATTAAAGAAGCTTTGGCAAAACTTCATCGAAAGCTTATCGCAGACGACAAGGATGATAGTTTAGTAGGCTTGGCAAAAGTGTGCACGAGACACCAGCTAGACATTCTTTTCATTTAAGTAACTATTTTATGGACAAAGGAGCAGCTGTAGGTTCACCTTTCTTTCCAGATATAGCAAATCATGCAAGAAGAAAGCTTTGAAGTCAGCAACTCTAAAGCACTGTTGGTTCAGATATCCTGATGACATTCATTATCTGGCCTTATTATTCATTTGGTCAGATAATGAATGTGGTTCACGAATCCTATGTTATTATATCAATGACATAGAAGATTTCCTGAACCACTCAGTGGAATATAACCGGACACCAGATGCACCATACACCTAGATGTCCTTGTCAAGAGAAAATCCAAATAATAATCCAGATACTTTGGTTAATTTCTTTCTGTGTACTACTGTTGTGATACATCATGAAGAGATTTCTGGCTACAACTTTTGTTTTTGACAACAGCACAATATTTTGTAACGTATATTAGGTTTTAAAACCATTGGACATACCGTCGAAAAATCTTTGCTTCTTGACCTCAGATCACTATTCTAAAAACTTTAATTGTAGTTGTTAAGGCTCCAATTTATTGCATCTTGGGTACTTACATTTTATTACTATCCTCCTCCTTTTCCTCCAAAGGTTCTGTTGGACCATATACATCCCCGTACATCTTTTCCATGGTTCCAATGTCCTCGTAGAACTCCTCTATCTTGGCCATGATCTTGGCGTGAGTCAAATTTAGGTAGATGGGTTGTGTCCAGTCTATCAACACGTCTTCTTCAGCGAGCAGCTGGAGGTGTTCCAGCTGGTCGCACGGACAGAAGACACTGAAGCTCTCGTATAGTTTTCCGTTCGGCTACAAAAAAATATATGTTACTTCGCTTTCTTTCATTAAAATAAACGAGTAAAAAAGAACGTGAGTAATATTTCTTAAGGGTCTGTGACATAGCCACCTCGATCACTAAATCTTAATCCAGTTGAATTTTATTTCTGGTGCCATTTAAAATCATTGGTATACAGCTCTCTAACTGCTACGACACAAGAGCTACGTAGTAGAACCAATGCAACAGTTGGCACAGTTCAAAGTATTTCTGAGTTAACGATCGTCAAAATTGAGCTGCCATGTCTGACTGTGTGTTCACAGAGAGCAATTATTAAGTATATTATGCTATTTATAATACATTTAATTAAAACTGGTCTATCTTAATCCATAAAAAGCAGATTATTAGATCAGATGGTTGCTCTCCAATCTATCCCAATTTCCACGTCATTAATTAAATTTTCTTTAATTTTACATGAAGCAACTATGCTGTAACATAATATTGCGCTGCATTAAAGTTGATTCATCAACTTTGAACAAATTAAGCTGTTATTTTTTTTAACGAGAACAATCAACATTAAAGTTGACACAGTTCTTCGTATTCGTAGTTCCGTGTATATTTTACATCAATTCCGCTTCTCAATCGTTGAGCAATTACTTGAGTACTTTATTTTGGTTCGGCGTTCGACAGCATAGTCGAAGGTATAAAGATAAAAAAGAATGTCAATAAATATGGTTAACAACGGTTATATGGCATGATAAATATAGTAAACATTTGAGTAAGAGCTCAATTATTGCGCGTAATAATAATAAATATACTATTGCGTTAGTCTAGTCTAAAGGTAAAATGACCTAGCACTTCAATCCTAATATGGAGGGTATTAATGAAAAGTAAGATGCATTTAATGAGACATCCAAGTTTGCCATGAAACGACCTTGACCCTGCGTGTTCATAAAAAGGCTTGTATCAAGCTTTAACATAAAACAATTATGTGCACTTCAAATCATGCAAATGACTACAGTATCCGATTTCACTAAAGGCTAGATGCAAAATCAACACGTTATTAAAAAAATTACTGATTAGATAAGACAATGGCAAGCACCTTACCGTTCTAGTCATTCCAGGAAAATGAAGTATCACAGGCTGTTCCAGCCAAGTTTTCGTAACGTAAAAATGAAAATCCCACACGCGGTCTTTCAAATAAGTCTTCAAAGTTTGATGAAACTGTAACAGAAATGAACATTAGCATAAGCACAATTTTGCAGTCTTCAGATGAGAACATTGTCAATGTTATTCTATAACTCTTCCCTTTATTTTGAAGAACTTGTTTATTATTATTTACCATTATTAAATTTACTTGGTTATACGATAAATCTAATAAGTAATAGCAAATCAATTGGATTTAGAACCGAAGTAAAAAGCGCTGGGAACAAACAGGCGATTCTACATCGCATTCAAATTCTCAAGTTCTATTCGAGCAATGGTGGCAAAGCAATAACTGTACATAAAGGCATGCAAACGAGACATACGCAAATTCGACCCCATTAATCTTGGGGTAAAATCTTTCGGCATCATGCGATGTCTGAACTGAAAAGAAAAAAATAACCTATGCGGCAGTTATTCCACGAAATATAGATTCAAGTTCATAATATAAAGTTGAATAAAAAATGGACAAGGTTAAAGATGCCTAATTTTACTTATGCGTTCGTATACTACAACTTTATAGATATATTTTTGGTGTAGTCCTAGTTGGTCTATAAATTTTGTTTAAAACTCATCAATATTTAGCTTATACAAAGTTTTTTTCTTCTTGACCATCATATAATTTCTTGAATAATTATTATTAATTTACTGGGAGAACAGGTCACAATTAAATAATTTGTTGTAAAACTAATTTTTTTCTTTTTAATTTTTTATTACGATCGTTTCGGGATTATTATTCCCATCTTCAGAAAACAATAATAACCGTTGATTTATTGCTAATCCAAAGTTGGCAACACTGCTTCTTAATTTTGAGTTAGAATGTTAGAAAAAGCTTTGAATGATAAGCACTGTTATAGGACATATAAAAACGACATAGTTAAAAGTTATAGGAAGATTTGTGTAACGAAAATATAAATTTTCCGTATTTCTGACAAAAAAAATATTTGAATCACTTTCGTTGTACCTTCCGGATATACCATATCAATACCTACACTTCCGGCAATATGCATTTGAACCCATTTGACTTCCTTGTCTTAATATCTAAATAAATACAGAAAAATAAAACATCGCCCACTGATTTTAGTGCCTACTTACATTTGATTAAACGACACAATTTAGAACATTTTTTTATTATTTGTTAGAATTATTTGTGAAAATACATCCAGTAAATATGGAAGATTCTTAAAACTAGCTCATGTTTGTTTAAGAATATTCTTACTGAACTTAAAATTTGTGTTAAAATATACCGCAAGCTTTGCATTTTCACTAAACGTAAGAAAGAAATACGGGGTGTAACGCAACTACATGTCAAAATAAAACAGTGCATTTTTCGAAAAAATTAAAAAATGTTTTACTAAGAACCCCAGAACCCTTCGATCGTAAATTAGAAAAAAAAAAACAGTTACATGTCTCAACATCTCCTGAATACTTTTGTTATTACTTTTCAGATTGAAAAGTGTCTTGAGGCACTAGTACAGATTTTAGATGCCATTTGTAAAATTATTTAAATCAGAGGTTCTCAAACTTTTGTTTGTGTGCCATATTTTCTCCCAATATAAGTCTGCGTATCATTGCACTAACTGATTTTTATTTATTAATTAAAGCATGCGTCATAACTACGCCTCTAGTACAAGTTGAAACCTAAATTTTTCAGAAGATAAAACATTTTTTGAAACAATTCAGCATCCTGTAAAATATTCTTAAATTTGGCCGAGGAAAACGCCTCATCATTTTAAAGGGCTGTTGTGTTCACCTTGTTAGGAATAAAATTGGTAAAGGCATTTTCCCTCGAATGTTTGACAAATACATCACACTTTGAACCCAACTTCACCCTTTATAATACACTTTAGATAACACCATCACGATTTGAATCAACCAGTTGGCTGATCCTCCTGTAACAATTCACGTTGGAAAGAAAACAAGGTAGACGTGTCATAAAAAAATCAGTAAAGCTTGACAGCGAGTAATATCCTGTTCATTTCAGATATCCTTCCTATTAGCCCTAATTGGTTTTTCATAAGACCAGCTAATTCGTTCGTAGACTTCCATACCACATTGTGTGTCACGTGACTTACAAGGACAATCTGATTTAATTAGTGGTTTATTACGCCCCGAATTGCTTATCAATGGAACGTTGATTGGGTCAATTTCCTCATTAATCGGGGAATACGTGAATAAGTGAAAGCACAGGGCAATGGATTGTTGGCAAATTTGGCTTTCAGCTATCACGATGTTAGAAAAAAAGTTGGTAAAGTCATTGATTCCAAATTCTTGTGCGACTGTAATTATGGGACTTTCGTTATGAAACATTTCACTTAGGCACTGCTTTTTCAATATACAGGATGGAAAAGTTAATGCGTGAATGTAATAAATAACGAGTGCTCCAAAATAAATGTAGGATTTCAAAAGATTTTATTAATTAAATAGTTTTTAAATGTTTTTAAAGGATAGACGTCGCCAATAAATACGAAAGAGGATCTCGCACAGATGTCCTCCACAACTCATTTGGATTACTGTACCACGCTTTCGCATGCCTGCGGCCTAATTTCGTTGATAATTAACCGAATTTTTGCCTCTAACCCAGGAAAAAGTCGCATGACGTAAGATTGCAGGTTACTTGAATTTCCGTCACACTATCACTGCTACGGAACCTATTTGTTTAAATTTGGCAACTAATCTTTTCGCAGTTGTTCCCTTCTACCAAAAATTTCACGTAATTTACGCACAATCTCAGCTAAACACTCTCCAAACTTCTAAGGAGTTTCCATTTTGTCTAACCGCAACGTGTTTACGACATCATGTGACCCTGCACAATGCTGCCAACTCTTCGGAATGAAAATGTCGCACAATTTCACTCTGCGTTACTTTTGGGACACTATTTACCTTTTATAAGATATAGATAAGCCTTACAAAGTTTTATCTTCGATTGTACAAATTCTCATTAAAAAAATGAATACACTGTAACACTTTTTACGAATTTGTAGGTTTCTTATGAAGCCGGACTGTATTCGAAAGTCAGTTTGTAATACTGTGCTGTTTTTCGAGAGTCGCCGCAAAGCAATACATTTTTTCTAATAATATTTTTCGAAATCTTACATATTTGTCCAGTATTACGATGCTTGATAAAATGACACTAATGGTCCGCCTGTGGATTAAACAAATATCTAAGCAACGTCTGCTATCGTTTTATGCAATGATTCACTATCTTAATATTAAGGGAGCTCTTCTAAGTCTAGTAGGATTTATATGGATTATTTCCCGAATCGTTTCATATCAAATAGGCGTGTCACGTTGTACATCAATTCCAGAATCGTACTGCGAACTCTGAAGATAGACTTTTGAAGCATGTTGCAAATAATCCTGCAACTAGACTCTCTTTACAATAAAATGTATCAAAAAGTTCAGTTTGGAGGATTTTAAAAGAACAGTAGTTATCTCGTACCATGAACAAAAAGTTCGGTTTATACTGCCTCACCATTAGGTACCACCACCGACAGATATTTAATAAAGAATAATTTGGGTATTCGTCGTAACATGTCGCAACCTTGATGTTGGTGCTCCTCACCATAATGGCCAAATTATTCGAGACTGGCTAAGTCAGCACGTTCCAAAACGATCCAGATACAGTGCAAAAAAGTGTAGTTTTGGTTTAATTTTAGGTAGGTAGTGCAAAAATAATTGTGTACGATATGAAAACAAGTACGTCGACTTACGTGGGTGAAATGTGATAGTATGAATATGCATTTTACCTTGATGGAGTCAGGCAAGAAGTTGCCAAGAAAATCTATGATTTCCGGAAGCTCTGAATCGTCTACTAACTTGAAATTCTTGCCTTCCGTTAATACTTCTTCCATTGCTGAAAAGACAAACAAGGTCGTCAGTGAATTAGTTGAATCCTTATCGGTACGGGATAACATAAAAGCGACAGACGAAATTAAAGCTCTGCTTGGCACAGCGCGTATCACGATTTCGGTAAATGAAAGAGCATTTTATTAGTCCATGGGGTAGTGGAATTTTTGTTCAAATGGAGGCTTAAGCAAAACACAACACTAAACATCGACGTTTCACGTCATCATAGAAATAACTTCAGGATTTCTAAACAAAACGAAGAAGTTTAAGAGTCTTGAAGATGTCGCAATAAAGCGACGAAACGTCGACATTCAGAAAATTGCGTTTTTTGTAACTTCTATTTGGCCTGTAATTGTATTATACGAGTATTATTGCCAAAAATATATGATTTGATTGAATGGCATCAATATATTGTGATTTACAAGAAATTCTTATATTCTTATGTAAAAATGACTCCAAAATATCAAGTTCCTTACAAAACATGACTATATCGAAAAAAATCTGGATTCTACACTAACAAAAATGTACAGGATCACACCCTATAACGTAATTTTTTCTCGATTTGTTTCGGTTATTTTGCCACCTGTGAGATATAAAAAACTAATTAAATAAACTCTTGTATCAAAAGCATCAGTCGATGATTTCGTAAAACAACTCTGCAAGGGTTAATTTAGTTAAAAAAAAATCTGTGATACAGTCATAATGTTAGATTCAATTGTAATGTCAGTGTCTTTGAAGATATCGAAAACGTAAAATATGATTTGTTCATTAATTTTTTTAGAGGAAAAAAACAATTGAGAATCTATGTATATGTACAGTGTGTCCTCCTTAAGCATTAGCCACCCACGTAAAATTGTTATTTGTTGACCCGATTTGTTTCAACTCTTTTTTGTTTGATAGATCTCAGAAGAGTAGAGTAGAATATATAATTTCGGTATTTTCGTGGTCTAAGTCATCGCCAACTGAGACGCGTTTTATGGGAAGAAAAAACGAGAAGTAATATTAGCGATTTTTTTTAGACAAAAACTGCACCGGATTCTTATTCAAGACTATCTAAAACCCTTCTATATCGATTTTTGTTGTGATAGAATACAGGGTATTGCAGTAAATTATACCTTAATTTTTTAAACCAAATGAAGATTTATTTTGGAAGTACATGCATTATTTGAATATTATGTATCAGTATTATTCAAATTAGTAATAAAGGAAAATTATTATTATTATTATTAAAAAATTTCTCAAGGCAACATTTACTACCGCACTACGAGTATCAAATATTTATAATTTTTTAATTTTTTTAAATTTAAGTGTCTCGTGACTTATTTCTATCCTTTTGTTCATCAAATTCAATCAAAAAATTTTTAGTTCGTTGATATTTATTTTTTAGAGGACGCTCGAAAACATAGGTACACTACTTTCAAAGTTAAAATAATTATGAGCGACTTTTAGAAATTAAAATATCGATTTAAAATTTTCAGAATCGAGATTCTTTTCAACCTAGAAAATGATAAAATAACGAAAAAAAAATTTTTTAAAAATTAAATTTTTGACGATTTTGGAAATATTTAAAAACTTGAGCGATCTGTAAAAAAATTTTTTGAACTGATTTTTTGAGGGGGCTCTTACGAAAAGTAACAATTAATAGTAGTCGACGAATTGAAAAGTGTTAAATCATAATAATAAGTTTCTTTTATCACTAATTTGAATAATACTAATATACAATATTCAAATACAGCATGTGTTTCGGAAATAAATCTTCAGTTGTTTTAAAAAATTAAGATTTAATTTTCTGCAACACCCTGTATTCTATCACAACAAATGTTGGTACAGTAAGGTTTTAGATAGTCCTGAATAAGAATCCGGTGCAATTTTTGTCTAAAAAAAAATCGCTAATAATGCTTCTCGACTTTTCTTCCTATAAAACGCGTCTCAGTTGGCTATGACTAAAGACACGGAAATACCGAAATTATACATTCTACTCCTTTTTCTGAGATCTATCAAACAAAAAAGAGTTGAAACAAATCGGTTAACAAATAACAATTTTTCATGGGTGGCTAATGCTTAACGAGGGACACACCGTATATTCTGTTAGAAAACTTTACCAGGATTACAGGACATAGATTGCGAAGGTTAGTGGGTCTATGATAGTAGTACGAAAATAATGGATAAAATAAAACGTATTGTGTGAGAAAGGGATTATTATTAATTGCAAAGCAATCAAATTTGTTGTCCATATATTGCCTTTATAGTATTTCCTTGTGAACATATTTCCATTATTAGACATAAAAGTACGTTCCAAAGTAAACAGGACTTTTCAAAAATAGGTATTTCTATTGGCAATTCACTGACGTACTGTCAAAATTTCATGACATTTGGACGGAGTTATTGTGCCTGAAGTGACAGTATGTTTGTGGCATCGCATCGGTACAAAAATGAGCATCAAACAAAGAGCTAATATTAAGTTATGTTTCAAGATTGGTAAAACTTTTAGGGAACAATTTAATTAACGAACCAAGTTTATGGTGATGATTGTTTATCTTGAACATGTTGACCAACTGAAATCACCGCAGATTCCATCAAAACTGTGCATTCATTAAAGATCAGTCAATATCTTCATTTCAATTCATGGAATTGGAATTGAGCATCTCAAAAACATCAGTTTATTGCATGTTGAGCTGCCGGAAAGTGTGCGCACGGTTTGTTTCCGCACCAGTAGACTGACAACCAAATATTGCTCGTAATTCAACATTCGAAGGGCATTATCAAGGAGGCCAAAAAGGACAAAACCTTTTCAATATGATCCAGAAACCAAGCGCCAAAGTACCGAGTGGAAGGCGCCAGCCGAACCAAAACCCAAAAAATCTCGTTTGGAGTCAAATGTGAAGACAATGTTGATTTGCTTTTACGATTCCAAGTGCAATGTCCAAAGACCCCACGGGGTCAAACCTTTAACGTACAATTCAATCTTGGCATTTTGAAGCGTTTGGTGCATCGTATTCGTCAGAAGAAAGTTAGCGTTTCTTGCACCATAATGCTCCATCTCGTCGTTCGACACTTGTGACGGATTTTTTGACTAAAAATGCATTTTAACTGTCAACCACTCCTCGTATTCCCCTGATTTAGCACCTTGCGACTTTTACCTTTTCGGAAAAATGCATTTGCTGATGAAAGGAAAGCTTTCTGTGAACATAGAAACCATCCAAAAGGCTTGCACCAACATCCTGAAGCATATCCCGTCTGACGACAAATCGCTGTATTGAATCGGAAGAGGATTATTTTGAATAAAATAAAACGGTTTTTTCCCGAAAAAACTTTTTCTTCTTCTTATTTTTAAAAAGTCCTGTTTACTTTGGAAGGCACCTTGCATATCCACCAAAACTTACTTCACTGTAATCCTGATACGTAGCTGTAACATAACGAATAATAAAAGATTAATGTAAAATATTTTTTTTTACATTTCCGATATCTCCAAAGACAATAAAGTCCGAATATAACATTTCGCATGATGATCCTGTATTTAAGTAACAGAGTGAAAAAACATGAATGTGCGAGGGGCATAAATCTAATATTTTTAAATCGGATCAAGGGGAATAGGGGCACAGAATTGTATTAACTTTCGCTTGAATGGATATTAACTTTGTTCTCATGCCCCTATACCATGTCCTGTAGTAAAGTGTTCTTCACACATAGCATTTTGAATGAGTATCGCTGTTTTAAATCTATCGACCAATTAACACTCAGCGGAAACAATAAGTTTAAGAACAAATTATAAGAATCTTGTATCCTAGCAATTAAGCCATTTCCAATCATGTTTATATAATTCTTATTTATTTTTGGTAATAAGATCTGTTCTTAAAATTATGGAAAACTTTCAAGAAAACTTAACTTGAATTAATGTGGATTTATCAAAAAATAAGCGATAACTAAGTACTTTCTATTCATAATTTGATCATTGAAAATACTTTCAATCAAAATTTTTCAATTTTACTTTTTTCAGGTTACACAAGATGGAGTTTCCTTCCTGGAAAGACTTTTTAAGTAAATGAACACCTAAAGGCTTCTGTATTTTTGCAAATTAAAATTAAATTTAGAAAATATGACTTCCAAAAATAGGTTTTATTTTCTAGAAATTAAGACGTAAAACCTTCACGATGAATATACAGGATGTTACAGAAAAGTAGGTCAAGCTGTTACCCATAAGTTACTTGGATGCAAATAATGGGCTGTTTCTTGTGCTATTTTTCATTTGGAGGGTATCAAAATGATGATTTTTTTTTTGTTAATAACTTTGTAAAAGAAAAGCTGTAGCATATCTAAAAAAGTTAAACATTTTGTAAGAGTGAAAAAAGTTGGGAGAAAGAGTCAACTGCCCCTTTCCCTTGTTCGCGCTTTTATTTTTTGACAAAATTATGTAAAATATGTGTTGGCATAAAGTGAAACTAGGTATCAGCGAAATTTCAACTTAACACGTTAAAAAACAGCATAGTTATTAATACAAATCTTTTTTAATTGAGATTTTGACACTGTATCTTAAAAAAATAATTAAATCAAAAATGATATAGGTAAGGAAAATCCCATTATCTTCATCCAAAGAATCTATGATTGTCAGTTTTCCTACTTTTTGTAATGCGAATAAACGAACAGATAAAGGTAACAGATAAAATATGTAAAATATACAGGGTGGTCAAGTTTAAATTTTAATTTTTTATTTATTTTTATTAATTATTTCAAAGAGTTTTAAAGATATTGACTAGGATTTGATGGTTGTATTTTATTTAGAAATATTAACGGCAACTTACTAGACTGTATCAATAGAAATTAAAAATACACAACTTGCAATAAAATATGTTTTATTTTTTCCGTCAAAAACGGTGCATCCCACGAAAAAATTTGAAGACCTATTTCATTTTTTATTATTATACAAGGTTGTGGCATTCTCGCACGAACGCCACTGGTGCAAGTAGAAATATTCGGATAACTCCAAAAAATGCACATCTATCCGTCGAAAGCGTGTTTCAAATTTCGAGTCAATATCTTTAAAACTCTCAAATAATTAATAAAAATAAATAAAAAATTAAAATTTAAACACTGTATCTGGGAAAAAAACACTGTATGTATATTCAAACAAAGGTATTTTATTGTCAATTGAAAATATTTTCCTCCAGTGAACATTCTTTGTTTGAGGAATTTACGTATTTGGAAATAATTTTTTAAAAATTTGGTTAATAATAATTATATTATTCAAAATCTAGTAAAAAAGCATTATACTACACCCTTGTTGGCTTGTTCTACTGCGGTGTTTTATACATACACTGAGCTCGTAAAGTTTGGAATAAATTCGAAAAATCGTTACTGAAGGGTTTTGACAGGAAATGCTCGGACACGTCAACTTTAGTTTATAAAATGTCACTTTTTTTAGCAATCGACTTTTTTTTTGTTTTGTTTGTTTTTGATCTATGACGTCATCGGCAATTTTTTTAAATGGCAACCCATATTTTTTTCCACGGATTTCGATAGAGCACATTTTTCTGAGTACGAATATGTCAAAAACGCATGACCTTCAAGATGGAAGTTTTCGAGATATTCGGTTCCAAAGTTTCAAGAATGCATTATACAAGCGATGACAAAATACTAATCATTTATCAAGGAAGCGCTGGAAAAATTACAGTTTTGATAGTTGAAGTTTGTTCTCGCAAGTTTGTGTTTTAAACTGTCTATTATCTCGAAAACTTCCATCTTGAAGGTCGTACGTTTTTGACATAATATTCATACTCCGTAACTGATCATAAAAATTTCGATTCTTTCCCTTTCACTCAAACGACGGACCATTTTCAAATAAAATGAATTCTGATAGAATAATGATTAATCAACTTAAAATAAAACACAAACTTGCGAGGACAAACTTCAACTATCAAAACTGTAATTTTTCCAGCGGTTCCTTGATAAATGATTAGTATTTTGTCATCGCTTGTATAATGTATTCTTGAAACTTTGGAACCGAATATCTCGAAAACTTCCATCTTGAAGGTCATACGTCTCTGACATATTCGTACTCAGAAAAATGTGCTCTATCGAAATCCGTGGAAAAAAATATGGGCTGCCATTTAAAAAAATTGCCGATGACGTCATACATCAAAAACAAACGAAACAAAATAAAAGTCGATGGCTGAAAAAAGTGACATTTTATAAACTAAAGTTGACGTGTCCGAGGATTTCCTGTCAAAACCCTTCAATAACGATTTTTCGAATTTATTCCAAACTTTACGAGCTCTGTGTATATAAAATACTGATTGTGAAGGAAAATTTGTAAAATATTTTTTGACCTAATTTGGAAAATAATAAATAATGCAAAATTTTTAATAAACGAAATGAAGAAAAAAACAGGCACTGTTAAAATTTTAGATTTATGTACCTACTTTTATAAATTATAAACAAATTATTTTTATAGAAACTGGTATGGAGGTTAATACAGTTGTTAAAAAATTGACACTTTAAAAAATATACTTACTATTCAATTAATGAAAAGATATGATTTATTTCAAGTTACAAAAAACAAAACCACGTAAATGATATTTTAATTAATTTATGAGTAAGATATTGTGATTATTTAAAAAACACGTTAGGCAAATCTAATATTGTGTCATTTATTTCGAAAAATGGTGTGATATGAAGTAGAACGCTTTTTTGAAAAGCCCTAAATTGTTATAATATAATCCGAGTTCAATTTAAAAAAAAAACTATAGCATGCATATATTTTTGTGACAATCAAAAACTAGAGTTCCAGTTTTGAATTAAGTCATTTTAGCCATTTTCTTGTAATTTGAATTTTCCTACAACTTGACACTTATCTCTTCTAAAAGAAAAAGTTTCTGGATATAAATTTACAGGTGCTTTTTTCTGTTAATTTATTACGTAGAATCCGTCATTGAAGTTTGAATAGACACCCTGTATGCAGACATCTTTGTTTTGTCTAAATTTCTTGTGTAGGCATTGCCTATTGCCAGTACTGTCTGTTTTTTTCTGTTAATCTATTTGGTTTTTGTTTTCTTGACATTCTATTGAAGCCATTCCAGGAATGATACACTATCTGCGCTATTAATATTACTATCGCCGTTTCTAACTGCGTTATTTGCTGACGATTTAGATTTTTTATATGGAAAGATATTTAAAACAATACTAGAAACAATATAAAGATGAAGCATTAGGTACTACCTATTTCTAATTGATTAAAATACTAAAATAGTTGCAACCACTACTTCCTGTCTTCTTTATTGCACCACACTATTTGAAATTGGGTTGAAATATGACTTTTGTAGACGTAAATAAGTAGAACTAATACAAAATTGTACTAAAGTTATTTTTTTCCATTGGGTGTACACTGAGTATTATATAAATTTGTGACCACGTCATTGAACCATACCTGGAACGAGATGAAGTTTAAAAATCGATTTATAATTTCGCGAAATCGATACGTAATTCGGTCGAGTGTGTTTCCTTTCTTCGTCTTTCCGTATATTTACTACCGGTGAATAGTCGGTACTTAAAAAAAATTATTAGGTCAGTGTTCCTACACGATTTTTTTAAAATTCGCTCGCTCAAAGTCGGTTTACAATTACAGAAAATCGATAATAGCGTTTTTACAAAAGAGGTCCGCATACTGTTCCAGACCCAGAGGCCGTTCGACCGACATTCGCAAATCATACAAACCCCGTCGTCTGGTGACACCTTCCTGGCAACAGGAAGGCGCGTTCTGAACCGGAAGTGGACAAAACATGAAAAATGGCCACTTACCTCGTGGGGACGAGCAGGAGACCAAGACAATTCAACCGCTCCTGGCCGCCGTTGGATTCGTCTGGCCTGGTGGTGCGAGGAATATCCAGAGCGGCACCGCGAATGGTCTGAAGGCGGAGGAGAGGCGCATCGATCGACTCGCAAGGGTTGCGGAGAGGTCTGCAGCCCCCGAGCGCTCCCCTTGTACTGCAGCTACCCTCGACAGCCTCCAACGGAGTTTGGGGGGAGGCCAAGAGCTGGCGCACGGCGCGCGACGGGCACACCTATTAGTCGGCATCGGGGGCCCGTAAACACGTCACATTTTGGCGGAAAAGTTGGCACGTAGAGGTCCCCGCGGCCTTGGGTTAGTTTATGTCATTCCGGCTATCTGGAAGAAAAAGCACTGTTGTGCTCGAAAAGGATGGGCGCATTACGATTGCAAATCGCTAGTCGAGGTAACTATACTCCGCGGTCGAAATTATAGAGAGTGATTCAGACATAATATAAAAACACTATTACCATAATGCGTATAAAATACAGGGTGTAACTAAATAAGTGTAAAACATTTAAGAGGGTGATTCCTCATCGAAAAAAAATAGGATCTTTCATATAAAGAAACTTCATTGGAGCATCCCTTGTTAAGATACAGCCCCTTAAAGGGGGTACATAAAATTTGTTTAACAATTTTTTTCACAAGCACTAAACAAGTTACAATATTGAAATTAACCTGACATTTTCTACTACCAAAAAGACACTTAGCCAGTAATTTATTTGGTTTACCCCATGGTTGTAAGGGGTGGAAAACGCAACCCCTAAAATTTATTTCCAACGTAATTTTTTGTCTTATTATTTTTTTACCATTTAAAAATTTATTTCCGATAGCCTGTTTCATTCTAAAAAAAAA